>NW_022881249.1:0-25859 GCF_004382145.1 Drosophila mauritiana | reverse complement strand
TGGAGCCAATAAGCTAGATGACTGCGATGTAGTTTCAGGAGCTGCGGGATGTAAAATTAGAACAAAGGATGTCGTAATCAAGGACCAAGAGAATAAGAGGTTCGTATCTAAATAATTCGTATATTTTTAAAATAAGTTCTTATGTTGTTTGATAATCGACAATCAAAATCAAAAATATTTAATATTAATTAGCGGTAATTAACTAGCAACATGAAATTTAAAACAATTGCTATAGATATACATGACTAAATGCTAAGGTGTACACAAAATTTACTTCATAAAATATTGACAATATCGTTTTTTATAAAAATTCCAATTCGTAGGAAATCTACGTCCAGAGACGGTATTCATGAATTGATGACGTGGTCCATTTGATATTAAGTCAGTTCCATTCTTGGCCACGTCATCGTTAATGCTAATTAAAACTTATGCCATTGTGTTTACAATAAACACTAAACTTGTAATGGTTTTGTTTTAATTACATGTACCCTCTGGGAGCCAATAAGCTAGATGACCTGCGATGTAGTTTCAGGAGCTGCGCGGATGTAAAATTAGAAAAAGGATGTCGTAAATCAAGGACCAAAGAATAAGAGGTTCGTATCTAAATAATTCGTTATATTTTTAAAATAAGTTCTTATGTTGTTTTGATAATCGACAATCAAAATCAAAAATATTTATATTAATTAGCGGTAATTAACTAGCAACATGAAATTTAAAAATTGCTAATAGATATACATGACTAAAGATGCTAAGGTGAACAAAAATTTACTTCATAAAATATTGACAATATCGAATTTTTTAAATAAAATTCCAATTCATAGGAAATCTACGTACCAGAGATCGATGACGTGGTCCATTTGATATTAAGTCAGTTCCATTCTTGGCCACGTCATCGTTAATGCTAATTAAAACTTATGCCCATTGTGTTTACAAATAACACTAAACTTGTAATATGTTTAATTTCATCAGTGTCATCGTTAATGCTAATTAAACTTATGCCCACTAAACTTGCATGTACCCTCTGGGAGCCAATAAGCTAGATGACCTGCGATATAGTTTCAGGAGCTGCTTGGATGTAAAATTAGAACAAAGGATGTCGTAATCAAGGACCAAGGAATAAGAGGTTCGTATCTAAATAATTCGTTATATTTTTAAAATAAGTTCTTATATTGTTTTGATTCGACAATCAAAATAAAAATTCATTAATTTAGCGGTAATTAACTAGCAACATGAAATTTAAAATTGCTAATATACATGACTAAATGCTAGGTGAACACAAATTTACTTCATAAAAATATTGACAATATCGAATTTTTTAATAAATTCCAATTAGGAAATCTACGTAGAGACGGTATTCATGAATTGATGACGTGGTCCATTTGATATTAAGTCAGTTCCATTCTTGGCCACGTCATCGTTAATGCTAATTAAAACTTATGCCCATTGTGTTTACAATAAAACTAAACTTGTAATGGTTTTGTTTTAATTACATGTACCTCTGGAGCCAATAAGCTAGATGACCTGCGATGTAGTTTCAGGAGCTGCGCGGATGTAAAATTAGAACAAAGGATGTCGTAAATCAAGGACCAAAGAATAAGAGGTTCGTATCTAAATAATTCGTTATATTTTTAAAATAAGTTCTTATGTTGTTTTGATAATGACAATCAAAATCAAAAATATTTAATATTAATTAGCGGTAATTAACTAGCAACATGAAATTTAAAACAATTGCTAATAGATATAATGACTGCTAAGGTGCACAAAATTTACTTCATAAAAATATTGACAATATCGTATTTATATAAAATTCCAATTCGTAGGAAATCTACGTCCCAGAGACGGTATTCATAATTGATGACGTGGTCCATTTGATATTAAGTCAGTTCCATTCTTGGCCACGTCATCGTTAATGCTAATTAAAACTTATGCCCATTGTGTTTACAAATAACACTAAACTTGTAATGGTTTTGTTTTAATTACATGTACCCTCTGGGAGCCAATAAGCTAGATGACCTGCGATGTAGTTTCAGGAGCTGCGCGGATGTAAAATTAGAACAAAGGATGTCGTAATCAAGGACCAAAGAATAAGAGGTTCGTATCTAAATAATTCGTATATTTTTTAAAATAAGTTCTTATGTTGTTTTGACAATCGACAATCAAAATCAAAAATATTTATATTAATTAGCGGTAATTAACTAGCAACATGAAATTTAAACTAAGATAACATGACTAAATGCTAAGGTGAACACAAATTTACTTCATAAAAAATTGACAATACGAATTTTTTAAAAATTCCAATTCATAGGAAATCTACGTCCCAGAGACGGTATTCATAATTGATGACGTGGTCCATTTGATATTAAGTCAGTTCCATTCTTGGCCACGTCATCGTTAATGCTAATTAAAACTTATGCCCATTGTGTTTACAAATAACACTAAACTTGTAATGGTTTTGTTTTAATTACATGTACCCTCTGGGAGCCAATAAGCTAGATGACCTGCGATGTAGTTTCAGGAGCTGCGGATGTAAAATTAGCAAAATGATGTCGTAAATCAAGGACCAAAGAATAAGAGGTTCGTATCTAAATAATTCGTTATATTTTTAAAATAAGTTCTTATGTTGTTTTGATAATCGACAATCAAAATCAAAAATATTTAATATTAATTAGCGGTAATTAACTAGCAACATGAAATTTAAAACAATTGCTAATAGATATACATGACTAATATGCTAAGGTGTTTACATAAAATATTGACAATATCGTTTTTATAAAATTCCAATTCGTAGGAAATCTACGTCCCAGAGACGGTATTCATGAATTGATGACGTGGTCCATTTGATATTAAGTCAGTTCCATTCTTGGCCACGTCATCGTTAATGCTAATTAAAACTTATGCCCATTGTGTTTACAATAACACTAAACTTGTAATGGTTTTGTTTTAATTACATGTACCTCTGGGAGCCAATAAGCTAGATGACCTGCGATGTAGTTTCAGGAGCTGCGCGGATGTAAAATTAGAACAAAGGATGTCGTAAATCAAGGACCAAGAATAAGAGGTTCGTATCTAAATAATTCGTTATATTTTTAAAATAAGTTCTTATGTTGTTTTGATAATCGACAATCAAAATCAAAAAATATTTAATATTAATTAGCGGTAATTAACTAGCAACATGAAATTTAAAACATTGCTAATAGATATACATGACTAATATGCTAAGGTGAACACAAAATTTACTTCATAAAAATATTGACAATATCGAATTTATATAAAATTCCAATTCGTAGGAAATCTACGTCCCAGAGACGGTATTCATGAATTGATGACGTGGTCCATTTGATATTAAGTCAGTTCCATTCTTGGCCACGTCATCGTTAATGCTAATTAAAACTTATGCCCATTGTGTTTACAAATAACACTAAACTTGTAATGGTTTTGTTTTAATTACATGTACCCTCTGGGAGCCAATAAGCTAGATGACCTGCGATGTAGTTTCAGGAGCTGCGGGATGTAAAATTAGCAAAATGATGTCGGTAATCAAGGACCAAGGAATAAAAGGTTCGTATCTAAATAATTCGTTTATTTTTAAAATAAGTTCTTATATTGTTTTGATAATCGACAATCAAAATCAAAAATATTTAATATTAATTAGCGGTAATTAACTAGCAACATGAAATTTAAAAATTGCTAATAGATATACATGACTAAATATGCTAAGGTGAACAAATTTACTAAAAATATTGACAATATCGAATTTTTTAATAAATTCCAATTCATAGGAAATCTACGTCCCAGAGACGGTATTCATGAATTGATGACGTGGTCCATTTGATATTAAGTCAGTTCATTCTTGGCCACGTCATCGTTAATGCTAATTAAAACTTATGCCCATTGTGTTTACAAATAACACTAAACTTGTAATGGTTTTGTTTTAATTACATGTACCCTCTGGGAGCCAATAAGCTAGATGACCTGCGATGTAGTTTCAGGAGCTGCGCGGATGTAAAATTAGAACAAAGGATGTCGTAAATCAAGGACCAAAGAATAAGAGGTTCGTATAAATAATTCGTTATATTTTTAAAATAAGTTCTTATGTTGTTTTGATAATCGACAATCAAAATCAAAAATATTTAATATTAATTAGCGGTAATTAACTAGCAACATGAAATTTAAAAAATTGCTAATAGATATAATGACTCTAAGGTTCAAAAAATATTGACATATCGATTTATATAAAATTCCAATTCGTAGGAAATCTACGTCCCAGAGACGGTATTCATGAATTGATGACGTGGTCCATTTGATATTAAGTCAGTTCCATTCTTGGCCACGTCATCGTTAATGCTAATTAAAACTTATGCCCATTGTGTTTACAAATAACACTAAACTTGTAATGGTTTTGTTTTAATTACATGTACCCTCTGGGAGCCAATAAGCTAGATGACCTGCGATGTAGTTTCAGGAGCTGCGCGGATGTAAAATTAGACAAAGGATGTCGTAAATCAAGGACCAAAGAATAAGAGGTTCGTATCTAAATAATTCGTTATATTTTTAAAATAAGTTCTTATGTTGTTTTGATAATCGACAATCAAAATCAAAAATATTTAATATTAATTAGCGGTAATTAACTAGCAACATGAAATTTAAAACATTGCTAAGATATACATGACTAAATATGCTAAGGTGAACACAAAATTTACTTCATAAAAATATTGACAATATCGAATTTTTTAAAAATTCCAATTCATAGGAAATCTACGTCCAGAGACGGTATTCATATATTGATGACGTGGTCCATTTGATATTAAGTCAGTTCCATTCTTGGCCACGTCATCGTTAATGCTAATTAAAACTTATGCCCATTGTGTTTACAAATAACACTAAACTTGTAATGGTTTTGTTTTAATTATGTACCCTCTGGGAGCCAATAAGCTAGATGACCTGCGATGTAGTTTCAGGAGCTGCGCGGATGTAAAATTAGAACAAAGGATGTCGTAAATCAAGGACCAAAGAATAAGAGGTTCGTATCTAAATAATTCGTTATATTTTAAAATAAGTTCTTATGTTGTTTTGATAATCGACAATCAAAATCAAAAAATATTTAATATTAATTAGCGGTAATTAACTAGCAACATGAAATTTAAACAATTGCTAATAGATATACATGACTAATATGCTAAGGTGAACAAAAATTTACTTCATAAAAATATTGACAATATCGAATTTATATAAAATTCCAATTCGTAGGAAATCTACGTCCCAGAGACGGTATTCATAATTGATGACGTGGTCCATTTGATATTAAGTCAGTTCCATTCTTGGCCACGTCATCGTTAATGCTAATTAAAACTTATGCCCATTGTGTTTACAAATAACACTAAACTTGTAATGGTTTTGTTTTAATTACATGTACCCTCTGGGAGCCAATAAGCTAGATGACCTGCGATGTAGTTTCAGGAGCTGCGGATGTAAAATTAGACAAAGATGTCGTAATCAAGGACCAAGGAATAAAAGGTTCGTATCTAAATAATTCGTTATATTTTTAAAATAAGTTCTTATGTTGTTTTGATAATCGACAATCAAAATCAAAAAATATTTAATATTAATTAGCGGTAATTAACTAGCAACATGAAATTTAAAATTGCTAATACATGACTAATATGCTAAGGTGAACACAAAATTTACTTCATAAAAATATTGACAATATCGAATTTAATATAAAATTCCAATTCGTAGGAAATCTACGTCCCAGAGACGGTATTCATATATTGATGACGTGGTCCATTTGATATTAAGTCAGTTCCATTCTTGGCCACGTCATCGTTAATGCTAATTAAAACTTATGCCCATTGTGTTTACAAATAACACTAAACTTGTAATGGTTTTGTTTTAATTACATGTACCCTCTGGGAGCCAATAAGCTAGATGACCTGCGATGTAGTTTCAGGAGCTGCGCGGATGTAAAATTAGAAAAGGATGTCGTAAATCAAGGACCAAGAATAAGAGGTTCGTATCTAAATAATTCGTATATTTTTAAAATAAGTTCTTATGTTGTTTTGATAATCGACAATCAAAATCAAAATATTTAATATTAATTAGCGGTAATTAACTAGCAACATGAAATTTAAACACTTGCTAATACATGACTATATGCTAAGGTGAACACAAAATTTACTTCATAAAATATTGACAATATCGAATTTAATAAAATTCCAATTCGTAGGAAATCTACGTCCAGAGACGGTATTCATAATTGATGTGGTTTGATATTAAGTCAGTTCCATTCTTGGCCACGTCATCGTTAATGCTAATTAAAACTTATGCCCATTGTGTTTACAAATAAAACTAAACTTGTAATGGTTTTGTTTTAATTACATGTACCCTCTGGGAGCCAATAAGCTAGATGACCTGCGATGTAGTTTCAGGAGCTGCGCGATGTAAAATTAGAACAAAGGATGTCGTAAATCAAGGACCAAAGAATAAGAGGTTCGTATCTAAATAATTCGTTATATTTTTAAAATAAGTTCTTATGTTGTTTTTGATATCGACAATCAAAATCAAAATATATTTAATTTTAATTAACTAGCAACATGAAATTTGAAACACTTGCTAATACATGACTAAATGATGCTAGGTGAACAAAAAATTTACTTCATAAAATATTGACAATATCGAATTTAATATAAAATTCCAATTCGTAGGAAATCTACGTCCCAGAGACGGTATTCATATATTGATGACGTGGTCCATTTGATATTAAGTCAGTTCCATTCTTGGCCACGTCATCGTTAATGCTAATTAAAACTTATGCCCATTGTGTTTACAAATAACACTAAACTTGTAATGGTTTTGTTTTAATTACATGTACCCTCTGGGAGCCAATAAGCTAGATGACCTGCGATGTAGTTTCAGGAGCTGCGGATGTAAATTAGAACAAAGGATGTCGTAAATCAAGGACCAAGAATAAGAGGTTCGTATCTAAATAATTATATTTTTAAAATAAGTTCTTATGTTGTTTTGAATCGACAATCAAAATCAAAAATATTTAATATTAATTAGCGGTAATTAACTAGCAACATGAAATTTAAAACAATTGCTAAGATATACATGACTAAGATGCTAAGGTGAACACAAAATTTACTTCATAAAAATATTGACAATATCGAATTTTTTAATAAAATTCCAATTCGTAGGAAATCTACGTCCCAGAGACGTATTCATAATTGATGACGTGGTCCATTTGATATTAAGTCAGTTCCATTCTTGGCCACGTCATCGTTAATGCTAATTAAAACTTATGCCCATTGTGTTTACAATAACTAAACTTGTAATGGTTTTGTTTAATTTCATGTACCCTCTGGGAGCCAATAAGCTAGATGACCTGCGATGTAGTTTCAGGAGCTGCGCGGATGTAAAATTAGAACAAAGGATGTCGTAAATCAAGGACCAAAGAATAAGAGGTTCGTATCTAAATAATTCGTTATATTTTTAAAATAAGTTCTTATGTTGTTTTGATAATCGACAATCAAAATCAAAAATATTTAATATTAATTAGCGGTAATTAACTAGCAACATGAAATTTAACAATTGCTAATAGATATACATGACTAATATGCTAAGGTGAACAAAATTTACTTCATAAAAATATTGACAATATCGAATTTATATAAAATTCCAATTCGTAGGAAATCTACGTCCCAGAGACGGTATTCATGAATTGATGACGTGGTCCATTTGATATTAAGTCAGTTCCATTCTTGGCCACGTCATCGTTAAT
Source organism: Drosophila mauritiana (assembly GCF_004382145.1). NCBI lineage: Eukaryota > Metazoa > Arthropoda > Insecta > Diptera > Drosophilidae > Drosophila > Drosophila mauritiana. The sequence continues at coordinate 18,082 of NW_022881249.1, read as the reverse complement.
GCTAATTAAAACTTATGCCCATTGTGTTTACAAATAACACTAAACTTGTAATGGTTTTGTTTTAATTACATGTACCCTCTGGGAGCCAATAAGCTAGATGACCTGCGATGTAGTTTCAGGAGCTGCGGATGTAAAATTAGCACAAAGATGTCGTAATCAAGGACCAAGGAATAAAAGGTTCGTATCTAAAATTCGTTATATTTTAAAATAAGTTCTTATATTGTTTTGATAATCGACAATCAAAATCAAAAATATTTATATTAATTAGCGGTAATTAACTAGCAACATGAAATTTGAAACACTTGCTAATACATGACTAATATGCTAAGGTGAACACAAAATTTACTTCATAAAATATTGACAATATCGAATTTAATATAAAATTCCAATTCGTAGGAAATCTACGTCCCAGAGACGGTATTCATATTGATGACGTGGTCCATTTGATATTAAGTCAGTTCCATTCTTGGCCACGTCATCGTTAATGCTAATTAAAACTTATGCCCATTGTGTTTACAAATAACACTAAACTTGTAATGGTTTTGTTTTAATTACATGTACCCTCTGGGAGCCAATAAGCTAGATGACCTGCGATGTAGTTTCAGGAGCTGCGCGGATGTAAAATTAGAACAAAGGATGTCGTAAATCAAGGACCAAGAATAAGAGGTTCGTATCTAAATAATTCGTTATATTTTTAAAATAAGTTCTTATGTTGTTTTGATAATCGACAATCAAAATCAAAAAATATTTAATATTAATTAGCGGTAATTAACTAGCAACATGAAATTTAAAACAATTGCTAATAGATATACATGACTAATATGCTAAGGTGAACACAAAATTTACTTCATAAAAATATTGACAATATCGATTTATATAAATTCCAATTCGTAGGAAATCTACGTCCCAGAGACGGTATTCATGAATTGATGACGTGGTCCATTTGATATTAAGTCAGTTCCATTCTTGGCCACGTCATCGTTAATGCTAATTAAAACTTATGCCCATTGTGTTTACAAATAACACTAAACTTGTAATGGTTTTTTTTAATTACATGTACCCTCTGGGAGCCAATAAGCTAGATGACCTGCGATGTAGTTTCAGGAGCTGCGGATGTAAAATTAGACAAAGATGTCGTAATCAAGGACCAAGAATAAAAGGTTCGTATCTAAATAATTCGTTATATTTTTAAAATAAGTTCTTATGTTGTTTTGATAATCGACAATCAAAATCAAAAAAATTTATATTAATTAGCGGTAATTAACTAGCAACATGAAATTTAAACAATTGCTAATATGATAATATGCTAAGGTGAACACAAAATTTACTTCATAAAATTATTGACAATATCGAATTTTAATATAAAATTCCAATTCGTAGGAAATCTACGTCCCAGAGACGGTATTCATATATTGATGACGTGGTCCATTTGATATTAAGTCAGTTCCATTCTTGGCCACGTCATCGTTAATGCTAATTAAAACTTATGCCCATTGTGTTTACAAATAAACTAAACTTGTAATGGTTTTGTTTTAATTTCATGTACCCTCTGGGAGCCAATAAGCTAGATGACCTGCGATGTAGTTTCAGGAGCTGCGCGGATGTAAAATTAGAACAAAGGATGTCGTAAATCAAGGACCAAGAATAAGAGGTTCGTATCTAAATAATTCGTTATATTTTTAAAATAAGTTCTTATGTTGTTTTGATCGACATCAAAATCAAAAAATATTTATATTAATTAGCGGTAATTAACTAGCAACAAATTTAAAACAATTGCTAAGATATACATGACTAAATATGCTAAGGTGAACACAAAATTTACTTCATAAAATATTGACAATATCGAATTTTTTAAATAAAATTCCAATTCGTAGGAAATCTACGTCCAGAGACGGTATTCATATTGATGACGTGGTCCATTTGATATTAAGTCAGTTCCATTCTTGGCCACGTCATCGTTAATGCTAATTAAAACTTATGCCCATTGTGTTTACAAATAACAAACTTGTAATGGTTTTGTTTTAATTACATGTACCTCTGGGAGCCAATAAGCTAGATGACCTGCGATGTAGTTTCAGGAGCTGCGCGGATGTAAAATTAGAACAAAGGATGTCGTAAATCAAGGACCAAAGAATAAGAGGTTCGTATCTAAATAATTCGTTATATTTTTAAAATAAGTTCTTATGTTGTTTTGATATCGACAATCAAAATCAAAAATATTTATATTAATTAGCGGTAATTAACTAGCAACATGAAATTTAAAATTGCTAATAGATATACATGTAATGCTAAGGTGAACACAAAATTTACTTCATAAAAATATTGACAATATCGAATTTTTTATAAAATTCCAATTCATAGGAAATCTACGTCCCAGAGACGGTATTCATGAATTGATGACGTGGTCCATTTGATATTAAGTCAGTTCCATTCTTGGCCACGTCATCGTTAATGCTAATTAAAACTTATGCCCATTGTGTTTACAAATAACACTAAACTTGTAATGGTTTTGTTTTAATTACATGTACCCTCTGGGAGCCAATAAGCTAGATGACCTGCGATGTAGTTTCAGGAGCTGCGCGGATGTAAAATTAGAACAAAGGATGTCGTAAATCAAGGACCAAAGAATAAGAGGTTCGTATCTAAATAATTCGTTATATTTTTAAAATAAGTTCTTATTGTTTTTTGATAATCGACAATCAAAATCAAAAATATTTATATTAATTAGCGGTAATTAACTAGCAACATGAAATTTAAAATTGCTAATAGATATACATGACTAAATATGCTAAGGTGAACACAAAATTTACTTCATAAAAATATTGACAATATCGAATTTTTTATAAAATTCCAATTCGTAGGAAATCTACGTCCAGAGACGGTATTCATGATTGATGACGTGGTCCATTTGATATTAAGTCAGTTCCATTCTTGGCCACGTCATCGTTAATGCTAATTAAAACTTATGCCCATTGTGTTTACAAATAACACTAAACTTGTAATGGTTTTGTTTTAATTACATGTACCTCTGGGAGCCAATAAGCTAGATGACCTGCGATGTAGTTTCAGGAGCTGCGCGATGTAAAATTAGAACAAAGGATGTCGTAAATCAAGGACCAAAGAATAAGAGGTTCGTATCTAAATAATTCGTTATATTTTTAAAATAAGTTCTTATGTTGTTTTGATAATCGACAATCAAAATCAAAAATATTTAATATTAATTAGCGGTAATTAACTAGCAACATGAAATTTAAAACAATTGCTAAGATATACATGACTAATATGCTAAGGTGTACAAAATTTACTTCATAAAAATATTGACACAATCGAATAAGGGCATTTCTTATTTCGTAAGTAATTAAATTAAAATTAAACTAAGCAAATGGTTTTGCAATAAAAATTTTGCGCCCTCCTCTCGATTCTCATTAGTGGCACGTAAGCTACATGCAAAATTCCAACTTAATATTTTTAAAATATATTATTTTTAGGCAAATAAAAATTATTTCATTAGTGGCACGTAAGCTACACGGCACAGTGCAAATATTCTCAGAATATTTTAGAATATTTTTAAGAAATTAGTGGCACGTAAGCTATGCTAGTGTTTGTGCCATATTGAATATTTTTAAGTATTAATCGTATATTAATATTTGATAATAATTAAGTCAGTTCTAGTCTTGGCCACGTCATCGTTACTAATTAAAACGTATGCTGTTTACAATAAAACTAAACTTGTAATGGTTTTGTTTTTTGTACCTCTGGGAGCCAATAAGCTAGATGACCTGCGATGTAGTTTCAGGAGCTGCGCGATGTAAAATTAGAACAAATGATGTCGTAAATCAAGGACCAAAGAATAAGAGGTTCGTATCTAAATAATTCGTTATATTTTTAAAATAAGTTCTTTATGTTTTTGAAATCGACAATCAAAATCAAAAAATTTTAATATTAATTAGCGGTAATTAACTAGCAACATGAAATTTAAAAATTGCTAATAGATATACATGACTAAATGCTAAGGTGAACACAAAATTTACTTCATAAAAATATTGACAATATCGAATTTTTTAAAATTCCAATTCGTAGGAAATCTACGTCCAGAGACGGTATTCATATATGATTGATGACGTGGTCCATTTGATATTAAGTCAGTTCATTCTTGGCCACGTCATCGTTAATGCTAATTAAAACTTATGCCATTGTGTTTACAAATAACACTAAACTTGTAATGGTTTTGTTTTAATTATGTACCCTCTGGGAGCCAATAAGCTAGATGACCTGCGATGTAGTTTCAGGAGCTGCGCGGATGTAAAATTAGAACAAAGGATGTCGTAAATCAAGGACCAAGAATAAGAGGTTCGTATCTAAATAATTCGTTTATATTTTAAAATAAGTTCTTATATTTGTTTTGATAATCGACAATCAAAAATATTTATATTAATTAGCGGTAATTAACTAGCAACATGAAATTTAAAAATTGCTAATAGATATACATGACTAATATGCTAAGGTGAACAAAATTTACTTCATAAAATTTGACAATATCGAATTTAATATAAAATTCCAATTCGTAGGAAATCTACGTCCCAGAGGTATTCATAATTGATGACGTGGTCCATTTGATATTAAGTCAGTTATTCTTGGCCACGTCATCGTTAATGCTAATTAAAACTTATGCCCATTGTGTTTACAATAAACTAAACTTGTAATGGTTTTGTTTTAATTACATGTACCCTCTGGGAGCCAATAAGCTAGATGACCTGCGATGTAGTTTCAGGAGCTGCGCGGATGTAAAATTAGAAAAGGATGTCGTAAATCAAGGACCAAAGAATAAGAGGTTCGTATCTAAATAATTCGTTATATTTTTAAAATAAGTTCTATGTTGTTTTGATATAGACAATCAAAATCAAAAATATTTAATATTAATTAGCGGTACTAGCAACATGAAATTTAAACAATTGCTAATAATGACTAATGATGCTCACAAAATTTACTTCATAAAATTATTGACAATATCGAATTTAATATAAAATTCCAATTCGTAGGAAATCTACGTCCCAGAGACGGTATTCATATATTGATGACGTGGTCCATTTGATATTAAGTCAGTTCTATTCTTGGCCACGTCATCGTTAATGCTAATTAAAACTTATGCCCATTGTGTTTACAAATAACACTAAACTTGTAATGGTTTTGTTTTAATTACATGTACCCTCTGGGAGCCAATAAGCTAGATGACCTGCGATGTAGTTTCAGGAGCTGCGCGGATGTAAAATTAGAACAAGGATGTCGTAAATCAAGGACCAAGAATAAGAGGTTCGTATCTAAATAATTCGTATATTTTTAAAATAAGTTCTTATGTTGTTTTGACAATCGACAATCAAAATCAAAAAATATTTATATTAATTAGCGGTAATTAACTAGCAACATGAAATTTAAAAAATTGCTAAGATATACATGACTAATGCTAAGGTGAACACAAAATTTACTTCATAAAATATTGACAATATCGAATTTTTTAATAAAATTCCAATTCGTAGGAAATCTACGTCCAGAGACGGTATTCATATATTGATGACGTGGTCCATTTGATATTAAGTCAGTTCCATTCTTGGCCACGTCATCGTTAATGCTAATTAAAACTTATGCCCATTGTGTTTACAAATAAACACTAAACTTGTAATGGTTTTGTTTTAATTACATGTACCCTCTGGGAGCCAATAAGCTAGATGACCTGCGATGTAGTTTCAGGAGCTGCGCGATGTAAAATTAGAACAAAGGGTCGTAAATCAAGGACCAAAGAATAAGAGGTTCGTATCTAAATAATTCGTTATATTTTTAAAATAAGTTCTTATGTTGTTTTGATAATCGACATCAAAATCAAAAAATATTTAATATTAATTAGCGGTAATTAACTAGCAACATGAAATTTAAAACAATTGCTAATAGATATACATGACTAATATATGCTAAGGTGAACACAAAATTTACTTCATAAAAATATTGACAATATCGAATTTATATAAAATTCCAATTCGTAGGAAATCTACGTCCCAGAGACGGTATTCATATATTGATGACGTGGTCCATTTGATATTAAGTCAGTTCCATTCTTGGCCACGTCATCGTTAATGCTAATTAAAACTTATGCCATTGTGTTTACAAATAACACTAAACTTGTAATGGTTTTTGTTTTAATTACATGTACCCTCTGGGAGCCAATAAGCTAGATGACCTGCGATGTAGTTTCAGGAGCTGCGCGGATGTAAATTTAGAACAAAGGATGTCGTAATCAAGGACCAAGAATAAGGTTCGTATCTAAATAATTCGTTATATTTTTAAAATAAGTTCTTATGTTGTTTTGATAATCGACAATCAAAATCAAAAAATTTTATATAATTAGCGGTAATTAACTAGCAACATGAAATTTAAACAATTGCTAATAGATATACATGACTAAATATGCTAAGGTGAACACAAAATTTACTTCATAAAATATTGACAATATCGAATTTTTTATAAAATTCCAATTCGTAGGAAATCTACGTCCCAGAGACGGTATTCATGAATTGATGACGTGGTCCATTTGATATTAAGTCAGTTCCATTCTTGGCCACGTCATCGTTAATGCTAATTAAAACTTATGCCCATTGTGTTTACAATAACACTAAACTTGTAATGGTTTTGTTTTAATTACATGTACCTCTGGGAGCCAATAAGCTAGATGACCTGCGATGTAGTTTCAGGAGCTGCGCGGATGTAAAATTAGAACAAAGGATGTCGTAAATCAAGGACCAAAGAATAAGAGGTTCGTATCTAAATAATTCGTTATTTTTTTTAAAATAAGTTCTTATGTTGTTTTGATAATCGACAATCAAAATCAAAAAATATTTAATATTAATTAGCGGTAATTAACTAGCAACATGAAATTTAAAACAATTGCTAATAGATATACATGACTAATATGCTAAGGTGAACACAAAATTTACTTCATAAAATATTGACAATATCGATTTATATAAAAATTCCAATTCGTAGGAAATCTACGTCCAGAGACGGTATTCATGAATTGATGACGTGGTCCATTTGATATTAAGTCAGTTCCATTCTTGGCCACGTCATCGTTAATGCTAATTAAAACTTATGCCCATTGTGTTTACAATTAACACTAAACTTGTAATGGTTTTGTTTTAATTACATGTACCCTCTGGGAGCCAATAAGCTAGATGACCTGCGATATAGTTTCAGGAGCTGCGCGGATGTAAAATTAGAACAAATGATGTCGTAAATCAAGGACCAAGGAATAAAAGGTTCGTATCTAAATAATTCGTTATATTTTTAAAATAAGTTCTTATGTTGTTTTGATAATAGACAATTAAAATCAAAAATTATTTAATATTAATTAGCGGTAATTAACTAGCAACATGAAATTTAAACAATTGCTAATAGATATGACTAATATGCTAAGGTGAACACAAATTTACTTCATAAAAATATTGACAATATCGAATTTATAAAATTCCAATTCGTAGGAAATCTACGTCCCAGAGACGGTATTCATATATTGATGACGTGGTCCATTTGATATTAAGTCAGTTCCATTCTTGGCCACGTCATCGTTAATGCTAATTAAAACTTATGCCCATTGTGTTTACAATAAACACTAAACTTGTAATGGTTTTGTTTTAATTACATGTACCCTCTGGGAGCCAATAAGCTAGATGACCTGCGATGTAGTTTCAGGAGCTGCGCGATGTAAAATTAGAACGTAAATCAAGGACCAAGAATAAAAGGTTCGTATCTAAATAATTCGTTATATTTTTAAAATAAGTTCTTATGTTGTTTTGATATCGACAATCAAAATCAAAAAATATTTATATTAATTAGCGGTAATTAACTAGCAACATGAAATTTAATTGCTAATATACATGACTAAATATGCTAAGGTGAACACAAAATTTACTTCATAAAAATATTGACAATATCGAATTTTTTATAAAATTCCAATTCGTAGGAAATCTACGTCCAGAGACGGTATTCATAATTGATGACGTGGTCCATTTGATATTAAGTCAGTTCCATTCTTGGCCACGTCATCGTTAATGCTAATTAAAACTTATGCCCATTGTGTTTACAAATAACACTAAACTTGTAATGGTTTTGTTTTAATTACATGTACCCTCTGGGAGCCAATAAGCTAGATGACCTGCGATGTAGTTTCAGGAGCTGCGCGATGTAAAATTAAACAAAGGATGTCGTAAATCAAGGACCAAAGAATAAGAGGTTCGTATCTAAATAATTCGTTATATTTTTAAAATAAGTTCTTATGTTGTTTTGATAATCGACAATCAAAATCAAAAATATTTCATATTAATTAGCGGTAATTAACTAGCAACATGAAATTTAAATTGCTAATAGATATGAAATATGCTAAGGTGAACACAAAATTTACTTCATAAAATATTGACAATATTTTTTTAAAATTCAATTCTTTTCTATTTTTACGTACTCTTTGATTGATTTAAGGTTTCCCGATTCCAGTTCAACGTCATCGTTAATGCTAATTAAAACTTATGCCCATTGTGTTACAATTAACACTAAACTTGTAATGGTTTTGTTTTAATTACATGTACCCTCTGGGAGCCAATAAGCTAGATGACCTGCGATGTAGTTTCAGGAGCTGCGCGGATGTAAAATTAGAACAAAGGATGTCGTAAATCAAGGACCAAGGAATAAAGGTTCGTATCTAAATAATTCGTTATATTTTTAAAATAAGTTCTTATATTGTTTTGATAATCGACAATCAAAATCAAAAAAATATTTCATATTAATTAGCGGTAATTAACTAGCAACATGAAATTTAAAAATTGCTAAGATATACATGACTAATATGCTAAGGTGAACACAAAATTTACTCATAAAAATATTGACAATATCGAATTTTTAAATAAAATTCCAATTCATAGGAAATCTACGTCCAGAGACGGTATTCATATATTGATGACGTGGTCCATTTGATATTAAGTCAGTTCTATTCTTGGCCACGTCATCGTTAATGCTAATTAAAACTTATGCCCATTGTGTTTACAAATAAACTAAACTTGTAATGGTTTTGTTTTAATTACATGTACCCTCTGGGAGCCAATAAGCTAGATGACCTGCGATGTAGTTTCAGGAGCTGCGCGGATGTAAAATTAGAACAAAGGATGTCGTAAATCAAGGACCAAAGAATAAGAGGTTCGTATCTAAATAATTCGTTATATTTTTAAAATAAGTTCTTATGTTGTTTTGATAATCGACAATCAAAATCAAAAATATTTATATTAATTAGCGGTAATTAACTAGCAATGAAATTTAAAAATTGCTAATAGATATACATGACTAAATATGCTAAGGTGAACACAAAATTTACTTCATAAAAATATTGACAATATCGAATTTTTTAACTAAAATTCCAATTCATAGGAAATCTACGTCCAGAGACGGTATTCATGAATTGATGACGTGGTCCATTTGATATTAAGTCAGTTCCATTCTTGGCCACGTCATCGTTAATGCTAATTAAAACTTATGCCCATTGTGTTTACAAATAAACACTAAACTTGTAATGGTTTTGTTTTAATTACATGTACCCTCTGGGAGCCAATAAGCTAGATGACCTGCGATGTAGTTTCAGGAGCTGCGCGATGTAAAATTAGAACAAAGGATGTCGTAAATCAAGGACCAAAGAATAAGGTTCGTATCTAAATAATTCGTTATATTTTTAAAATAAGTTCTTATGTTGTTTTGATAATCGACAATCAAAATCAAAAAATATTTAATATTAATTAGCGGTAATTAACTAGCAACATGAAATTTAAAAATGCTAAGATATACATGACTAAATATGCTAAGGTGTACACAAAATTTACTTCATAAAAATATTGACAATATCGAAATAAAAATTCCAAAATCGTATCCAATATGACGTAGAATTGATTCTTTGTGGTGGTGTCTTGGAACATGAACTATAAAGTTATCAAATCATTTCTGTACGTATTGTTATCTTTACCATTGCTATTGAGCATAAGACACCATGCGAGTGTTTCTATTCTTGGCCACGTCACTAATTAAAACTAAGTAATGGTTTTGTTTCAGGGCCAATAAGCTAGATGACCTGCGATGTAGTTTCAGGAGCTGCATGTAAAATTAGTGTGTAATCAAGGACCAAGAATAAGAGGTTCGTATCTAAATAATTCGTTATATTTTTAAAAGTTCTTATGTTGTTTTGATAATCGACAATCAAAATCAAAAAATTTTAATATTAATTAGCGGTAATTAACTAGCAACATGAATTTTTAAATAATTGCTAATAGATATACATGACTAAATATGCTAAGGTGAACAAAATTACTTCATAAAAATATTGACAATATCGAATTTAATATAAAATTCCAATTCATAGGAAATCTACGTCCAGAGGAATTCATATTGATGACGTGGTCCATTTGATTAAGTCAGTTCCATTCTTGGCCACGTCATCGTTAATGCTAATTAAAACTTATGCCCATTGTGTTTACAAATAAACTTGTAATGGTTTTGTTTTAATTACATGTACCCTCTGGGAGCCAATAAGCTAGATGACCTGCGATGTAGTTTCAGGAGCTGCGCGGATGTAAATTAGACAAATGATGTCGTAAATCAAGGACCAAGGAATAAAAAGGTTCGTATCTAAATAATTCGTTATATTTTTTAAAATAAGTTCTTATATTGTTTTGATTATCGACAATCAAAATCAAAAAATATTTAATATTAATTAGCGGTAATTAACTAGCAACATGAATTTAAACACTTGCTAATATACATGACTAATTGAGGTGAACACAATTTACTTCATAAAATATTGACAATATCGAATTTAAATAAATTCCAATTCGTAGGAAATCTACGTCCCAGAGACGGTATTCATATTGATGACGTGGTCCATTTGATATTAAGCACGTCATCGTTAATGCTAATTAAACTTTGCCCATGTGTTTAATAAACTAAACTTGTAATGGTTTGTTTTAATTACATGTACCCTCTGGGAGCCAATAAGCTAGATGACCTGCGATATAGTTTCAGGAGCTGCTTGGATGTAAAATTAGCAACAATGGATGTCGGTAATCAAGGACCAAGGAATAAAAGGTTCGTATCTAAATAATTCGTTATATTTTTAAAATAAGTTCTTTATATTGTTTTGATAATCGACAATCAAAATCAAAAATATTTAATATTAATTAGCGGTAATAACTAGCAACATGAAATTTAAACATTGCTAATAGATATACATGACTAAATATGCTAAGGTGAACACAAATTTACTTCATAAAAATTTGACAATATCGAATTTAATAAAATTCCAATTCATAGGAAATCTACGTCCCAGAGACGGTATTCATATTGATGACGTGGTCCATTTGATATTAAGTCAGTTCCATTCTTGGCCACGTCATCGTTAATGCTAATTAAAACTTATGCCCATTGTGTTTACAATAACACTAAACTTGTAATGGTTTTGTTTCAATTACATGTACCCTCTGGGAGCCAATAAGCTAGATGACCTGCGATATAGTTTCAGGAGCTGCGCGGATGTAAAATTAACAAAGGATGTCGTAATCAAGGACCAAGAATAAGAGGTTCGTATCTAAATAATTCGTTATATTTTTAAAATAAGTTCTTATGTTGTTTTGATAATCGACAATCAAATCAAAAAATTTTAATATTAATTAGCGGTAATTAACTAGCAACATGAAATTTAAACAATTGCTAATAGATATATGACTAAAGATGCTAGGTGAACACAAAATTTACTTCATAAAAATATTGACAATATCGAATTTTTTAAATAAAATTCCAATTTCATAGGAAATCTACGTCCAGAGACGGTATTCATATATTGATGACGTGGTCCATTTGATATTAAGTCAGTTCCATTCTTGGCCACGTCATCGTTAATGCTAATTAAAACTTATGCCCATTGTGTTTACAAATAACACTAAACTTGTAATGGTTTTGTTTTAATTACATGTACCCTCTGGGAGCCAATAAGCTAGATGACCTGCGATGTAGTTTCAGGAGCTGCGCGGATGTAAAATTAGAACAAAGGATGTCGTAAATCAAGGACCAAGAATAAGAGGTTCGTATCTAAATAATTCGTTATATTTTTAAAATAAGTTCTTATGTTGTTTTGATAATCGAATCAAAATCAAAAATATTTAATATTAATTAGCGGTAATTAACTAGCAACATGAAATTTGAAAACAATTGCTAAGATATACATGACTAAATATGCTAAGGTGAACACAAAATTTACTTCATAAAATATTGACAATATCGTATTTGATATAAAATTCCAATTCGTAGGAAATCTACGTCCCAGAGACGGTATATTGATGACGTGGTCCATTTGATATTAAGTCAGTTCCATTCTTGGCACGTCATCGTTAATGCTAATTAAAACTTATGCCCATTGTGTTTACAATTAACACTAAACTTGTAATGGTTTTGTTTTAATTACATACCCTCTGGGAGCCAATAAGCTAGATGACCTGCGATATAGTTTCAGGAGCTGCTTGGATGTAAAATTAGCAAAATGATGTCGGTAATCAAGGACCAAGAATAAAGGTTCGTATCTAAATAATTATATTTTTAAAAATAAGTTCTTATTGTTTTGATATCGACAATCAAAATCAAAAATATTTCATATTAATTAGCGGTAATTAACTAGCAACATGAAATTTAAAAATTGCTAATAGATATACATGACTAAATATGCTAAGGTGAACAAAATTTACTTCATAAAAATATTGACAATATCGAATTTTTTAACTAAAATTCCAATTCATAGGAAATCTACGTCCCAGAGACGGTATTCATGAATTGATGACGTGGTCCATTTGATATTAAGTCAGTTCTTTTGGCCACGTCATCGTTAATGCTAATTAAAACTTATGCCCATTGTGTTTACAAATAAACTAAACTTGTAATGGTTTTGTTTTAATTACATGTACCCTCTGGGAGCCAATAAGCTAGATGACCTGCGATGTAGTTTCAGGAGCTGCGCGGATGTAAAATTAGAACAAAGGATGTCGTAAATCAAGGACCAAAGAATAAGAGGTTCGTATCTAAATAATTCGTTATATTTTTAAAATAAGTTCTTATGTTGTTTTGATTATCGACAATCAAAATCAAAAAATATTTAATATTAATTAGCGGTAATTAACTAGCAACATGAAATTTAACAATTGCTAAGATATACATGACTATAATATGCTAAGGTGTACACAAAATTTACTTCATAAAATATTGACAATATCGATTTTATATAAAATTCCAATTCGTAGGAAATCTACGTCCCAGAGACGGTATTCATGAATTGATGACGTGGTCCATTTGATATTAAGTCAGTTCCATTCTTGGCCACGTCATCGTTAATGCTAATTAAAACTTATGCCCATTGTGTTTACAATTAACACTAAACTTGTAATGGTTTTGTTTCAATTACATGTACCTCTGGGAGCCAATAAGCTAGATGACCTGCGATATAGTTTCAGGAGCTGCTTGGATGTAAAATTAGCACAAATGATGTCGTAATCAAGGACCAAGGAATAAAAGGTTCGTATCTAAATAATTCGTTATATTTTTAAAATAAGTTCTTTATATTGTTTTGATAATCGACAATCAAAATCAAAAATATTTATATTAATTAGCGGTAATTAACTAGCAACATGAAATTTAAATAATTGCTAATAGATATATGACTAAATATGGTGAACACAAAATTTACTTCATAAAATATTGACAATATCGAATTTTTTAACTAAAATTCCAATTCATAGGAAATCTACGTCCAGAGACGGTATTCATGAATTGATGACGTGGTCCATTTGATATTAAGTCAGTTCCATTCTTGGCCACGTCATCGTTAATGCTAATTAAAACTTATGCCCATTGTGTTTACAAATAACACTAAACTTGTAATGGTTTTGTTTTAATTACATGTACCCTCTGGGAGCCAATAAGCTAGATGACCTGCGATGTAGTTTCAGGAGCTGCGCGTTTAGGATGTCGTAAATCAAGGACCAAAGAATAAGAGGTTCGTATCTAAATAATTCGTTATATTTTTAAAAAAGTTCTTATGTTGTTTTGATTATAGACAATCAAAATCAAAAAATATTTAATATTAATTAGCGGTAATTAACTAGCAACATGAAATTTAAACATTGCTAATATATACATGACTATGCTAGGTGAACACAAAATTTACTTCATAAAATATTGACAATATCGAATTTATATAAAATTCCAATTCGTAGGAAATCTACGTCCCAGAGACGGTATTCATAATTGATGACGTGGTCCACAGTTCTTGGCCACGTCATCGTTAATGCTAATTAAACTTATGCCCATTGTGTTTACAAAAACTAAACTTGTAATGGTTTTGTTTAATTACATGTACCCTGGGAGCCAATAAGCTAGATGACCTGCGATGTAGTTTCAGGAGCTGCGGATGTAAAATTAGACAAATGATGTCGTAATCAAGGACCAAAGAATAAAAGGTTCGTATCTAAATAATTCGTTAATTTTTTAAAATAAGTTCTTATGTTGTTTTGATAATCGACAATCAAAATCAAAAATATTTTAATATTAATTAGCGGTAATTAACTAGCAATGAAATTTAAAAAATTGCTAATAGATATACATGACTAAATATGCTAAGGTGAACACAAAATTTACTTCATAAAAATATTGACAATATCGAATTTTTTAATAAATTCCAATTCGTAGGAAATCTACGTCCCAGAGACGGTATTCATGAATTGATGACGTGGTCCATTTGATATTAAGTCAGTTCCATTCTTGGCCACGTCATCGTTAATGCTAATTAAAACTTATGCCCATTGTGTTTACAATTAACACTAAACTTGTAATGGTTTTGTTTCAATTACATGTACCCTCTGGGAGCCAATAAGCTAGATGACCTGCGATATAGTTTCAGGAGCTGCTTGGATGTAAAATTAGCACAAATGATGTCGGTAATCAAGGACCAAGGAATAAAAGGTTCGTATCTAAATAATTCGTTATATTTTTAAAATAAGTTCTTATATTGTTTTGATAACAATCAAAATCAAAAAATAAATTCATTAATTAGCGGTACTTAACTAGCAACATGAAATTTGAAACACTTGCTAATACATGACTAATGATGCTGAGGTGAACACAAAATTTACTTCATAAAATTATTGACAATATCGAATTTAATTAAAATTCCAATTCGTAGGAAATCTACGTCCCAGAGACGGTATTCATGAATTGATGACGTGGTCCATTTGATATTAAGTCAGTTCTATCTTGGCCACGTCATCGTTAATGCTAATTAAAACTTATGCCCATTTGTTTACATAACACTAAACTTGTAATGGTTTTGTTTTAATTACATGTACCCTCTGGGAGCCAATAAGCTAGATGACCTGCGATGTAGTTTCAGGAGCTGCGCGGATGTAAAATTAGAACAAAGGATGTCGTAAATCAAGGACCAAAGAATAAGAGGTTCGTATCTAAATAATTCGTTATATTTTTTAAAATAAGTTCTTATGTTGTTTTGATTATAGACAATCAAAATCAAAAATTTTTAATATTAATTAGCGGTAATTAACTAGCAACATGAAATTTAAAACTTGCTAATACATGACTAATGATGCTGAGGTGAACACAAAATTTACTTCATAAAATATTGACAATATCGAATTTAATATAAAATTCCAATTCGTAGGAAATCTACGTCCAGAGACGGTATTCATGAATTGATGACGTGGTCCATTTGATATTAAGTCAGTTCCATTCTTGGCCACGTCATCGTTAATGCTAATTAAAACTTATGCCCATTGTGTTTACAATAACACTAAACTTGTAATGGTTTTGTTTCAATTACATGTACCCTCTGGGAGCCAATAAGCTAGATGACTGCGAGTGCTTGGATGTAAAATTAGCACAAATGATGTCGGTAATCAAGGACCAAGGAATAAAAGGTTCGTATCTAAATAATTCGTTATATTTTTAAAAATAGTTCTTATGTTGTTTTGAAATCGACAATCAAAATCAAAAATATTTCATATTAATTAGCGGTAATTAACTAGCAACATGAAAATTGCTAATAGATATACATGACTAAAATGCTAAGGTGAACACAAAATTACTTCATAAAATATTGACAATATCGAATTTTTTAACTAAAATTCCAATTCATAGGAAATCTACGTCCAGAGACGGTATTCATGAATTGATGACGTGGTCCATTTGATATTAAGTCAGTTCCATTCCCACGTCATCGTTAATGCTAATTAAAACTTATGCCCATTGTGTTTACAAAATAACACTAAACTTGTAATGGTTTTGTTTTAATTACATGTACCTCTGGAGCCAATAAGCTAGATGACCTGCGATGTAGTTTCAGGAGCTGCTTGGATGTAAAATTAGCACAAATGATGTCGGTAATCAAGGACCAAGAATAAGAGGTTCGTATCTAAATAATTCGTTATATTTTTTAATAAGT
This sequence comes from Drosophila mauritiana, assembly GCF_004382145.1. NCBI lineage: Eukaryota > Metazoa > Arthropoda > Insecta > Diptera > Drosophilidae > Drosophila > Drosophila mauritiana. Next base: position 1,515 of record NW_022881249.1, on the reverse strand, counting down.
TCTTATGTTGTTTTGATATCGACAATCAAAATCAAAAATATTTAATATTAATTAGCGGTAATTAACTAGCAACATGAAATTTAAAACATTGTAATATACATGACTAAATGCTAGGTGAACACAAAATTTACTTCATAAAATATTGACAATATCGAATTTTTATAAAATTCCAATTCGTAGGAAATCTACGTCCAGAGACGGTATTCATATATTGATGACGTGGTCCATTTGATATTAAGTCAGTTCTATTCTTGGCCACGTCATCGTTAATGCTAATTAAAACTTTATGCCCATTGTTTACAAATAAACTAAACTTGTAATGGTTTGTTTTAATTACATGTACCTCTGGGAGCCAATAAGCTAGATGACCTGCGATGTAGTTTCAGGAGCTGCGCGGATGTAAATTAGAAAAAGGATGTCGTAAATCAAGGAAAGAATAAGAGGTTCGTATCTAAATATTCGTTATATTTTTAATATAGTTCTTATGTTGTTTTGATTATAGACAATCAAAATCAAAAAATATTTAATATTAATTAGCGGTAATTAACTAGCAACATGAAATTTAAAAAATTGCTAATAGATATACATGACTAATATGCTAAGGTGTAACACAAAATTTACTTCATAAAAATATTGACAATATCGTATTATATTTCCAATTCGTAGGAAATCTACGTCCAGAGACGGTATTCATGAATTGATGACGTGGTCCATTTGATATTAAGTCAGTTCCATTCTTGGCCACGTCATCGTTAATGCTAATTAAAACTTATGCCCATTGTGTTTACAATAACACTAAACTTGTAATGGTTTTTGTTTAATTACATGTACCCTCTGGGAGCCAATAAGCTAGATGACCTGCGATGTAGTTTCAGGAGCTGCGGGATGTAAAATTAGAACAAGGATGTCGTAATCAAGGACCAAAGAATAAGGTTCGTATCTAAATAATTCGTTATATTTTTAAAATAAGTTCTTATGTTGTTTTGATTATCGACAATCAAAATCAAAAAATATTTAATATTAATTAGCGGTAATTAACTAGCAACATGAAATTTGAATTGCTTAATACATGACTAATGATGCTAGGTGAACACAAAATTTACTTCATAAAATTATTGACAATATCGAATTTAATATAAAATTCCAATTCGTAGGAAATCTACGTCCCAGAGACGGTATTCATGAATTGATGACGTGGTCCATTTGATATTAAGTCAGTTCCATTCTTGGCCACGTCATCGTTAATGCTAATTAAAACTTATGCCCATTGTGTTTACAATTAACACTAAACTTGTAATGGTTTTTGTTTCAATTACATGTACCCTCTGGGAGCCAATAAGCTAGATGACCTGCGATATAGTTCAGGAGCTGCTGGATGTAAAATTAGAACAAAGGATGTCGGTAAATCAGGACAAGGAATAAAGAGGTTCGTATCTAAATAATTCGTTATTTTTAAAATAAGTTCTTAAGCTAGATGACCTGCGATATAGTTTCAGGAGCTGCTTGGATGTAAAA
>NW_022881248.1:0-34915 GCF_004382145.1 Drosophila mauritiana | reverse complement strand
GGATTTCAGTCGGTAGCGATTTTTTATAAATCCTTGGCTATTATCCAGACTTCAGCTGGTAGCTATTTTTTTTTAAGCTATTTTTCCAGAAATTGCAATTTATAGCTTTTTTATAAATTTGAGCTACTGTTTTTTCTAGACTCCAATATAGCTATATCTTCTTGTGGACTTCACACTAGCTGTTGCTTTTTGTGAATCCTCCTAGCTATTTTTTCACACTGAGTTTTAGCTATATGAAATCCGGTAGCTATTTTTTATAAATTCAAGTTTATAGCTATTTTCTATATTAGCTATTCTTTTTCGGGATTTCCAGTCGGTAGCGATTTTTATAAATCCTTGGCTATTATCCAGACTCCAGCTGGTACCTATTTTTTAGCTATTTTTCCAGAAATTGCAATTTATAGCTTTTTTATAAATTTGAGCTACTGTTTTTTCTAGACTCCAATATAGCTATATCTTCTTGTGGACTTCACACTAGCTGTTGCTTTTTGTGAATCCTCCTAGCTATTTTTTCACACTGAGTTTTAGCTATATGAAATCCGGTAGCTATTTTTTATAAATTCAAGTTTATAGCTATTTTCTATATTAGCTATTCTTTTTCGGGATTTCCAGTCGGTAGCGATTTTTATAAATCCTTGGCTATTATCCAGACTCCAGCTGGTACCTATTTTTTAGCTATTTTTCCAGAAATTGCAGTTTATAGTCTTTTTTATAAATTTGAGCTACTGTTTTTTCTAGACTCCAATATAGCTATATCTGCTTGTGGACTTCACTCTAGCTGTTGCTTTTTTGTGAATCCTCCTAGCTATTTCTTCACACTGAGTTTTAGCTATATGAAATCCGGTAGCTATTTTTTATAAATTCAAGTTTATAGCTATTTTCTATATTAGCTATTCTTTTTCGGAATTTCCAGTCGGTAGCGATTTTTATAAATCCTTGGCTATTATCCAGACTCCAGCTGGTAGCTATTTTTTTTAGCTATTTTTTCAGAAATTGCAATAAACTGAATTTTAGCTATATTGTACTTCATTTAAGCTTTTTCCAGTTGATTTAAGATCTATTGGGGCCTTATTTCACAAAAATTGGGATTTTTTTTTTCTCCTTCGTGCTCCAATCTCCAGATCCCAATTGCAACTTTCTCCCGAATTCCGACGGGATCCTTTGTCCATCCAGATTTGGATGCCCTCTGGGTCTGGTTCCTTTTCGATTCCACATTTTTTGCGGCGTGCAGGCCTTCTTGACTTCCTTCTCCTAGGGCATAGCTGAGCATGCCCCTAGAGGGAGACAAGAAAAAGAAACCCGCACCTGGAAAAGAACAAAAGTTCAACCCGCAGTCTCCGCTATCCACTCGCGGTAGGCCAGCACCCAAGTCCGTTAGTCCCAGGGTCAAAACCGCGACTCCCACTCCGAAACCAAAGGTTGTGCCATCGACCAGTTCGAAGACAACTCCTAGGTTGGTCATTTCCCGACCAGTGACGCGAGCGTCTAGTGAGTCTTCTCTATCGAGAAAATCCGAGAGTCCCTCCGCTGTCGGGATTGATTTCCTCCGCGTCACACGCTCTACCACAAAGAGAATGGCATCCTCTGAGCAGCCGACGCCCGCAAACGCAGCGTTGCATAAATTCATCGCCGTCAGCGATCGCGTAAGCCTTTTCGAAGCGAAGATCAACACTCCAGATCAAGCCTCTCCGTCCCTACACACGTTACAAGTCCGTCTGCAACAGGTGCGAGCCTTATGGGACAAAGTGGAAAGAGAGTACGAAACATGCTCTGACCTAATGGCCCAAGAAGGATCGCTCGACACAGTGCCTATTCTCCAGGCCAAATATGACTACTGCTACTCAGTATACGAGTCATGTGCAGCACAAATTGGCGAAACAATCGACAGAGCAACGCCTCAAGTCGCGCAAGCACCCTCTCAGCCGCTAATTTCGTCCGGCTGCCGCTTACCTCCATGCGACACGGAAGTCTTCGATGGCGACTACCTCCGATGGCCCACTTTCCGGGACCTATTCACGGCAATTTACGTAAACAACCCCAGGCTGACTCCGGTCGAGAAGCTATTCCATCTCCTCACGAAAACAAGTGGCGAAGCAAAAGCCATCGTGGCGAAATCTCCTCTCACGAATGATGGTTTTGCTTCGGCGTGGGAGGCGCTGCGAGATCGGTTCCAAAATAAGCGACTTTTAGTCAACAGCCAGCTCAAGCTTCTTTTTAACTTGAGTTCAATTTTCTCAAGAATCTGGTCATGCTTTAAAAGAGCTACAATCCACGATTCAGGGGTGTTTAACAGCACTAGCGCATTCCCAGGTATCCACAGAAAACTGGGATTGTCTCTTGGTTTTCCTTTGCGCGAGCAAACTGCCCAAGCAGACCCTGTCCTTATGGGAACAGTCGCTAACTACCAAATCCGAGATCCCAGCTTGGGAAGAAATGAATGCCTTCCTGAGCGAAAGGTATCGGACATTGGAAGCCATCGAAGATATGAAACCGACTCAGGCGGTTCCAAAAAGGCTTCAATCCTTCGAGACAAGGGTCAGCACCAAACAGAAAGGGTGTGACTTATGTTCTAAGGAGAACCGTCCGGTACGATTGTGCCCGCGTTTTCTTCAAATGTCTGTTGACTCGCGCTCCGGATATATAAAAAAGAAGCAGCTATGTCTGAATTGTTTTGCCAGAGGTCACCAGCTACGTGACTGCACAAGCACACACAGCTGCTTTACATGTAAGGGCAGGCACCATACGCTGCTGAATCGCAGCCCCCCAAATTCCGAAAATGCGAGTTCCTCAACCTCGCCCCCTACACAGCAACCCTCTAGCAGAAATGCATCGGCAAGCACCTCAGCGGTGCAAACTTTCTTCGCGTCCGGCACTTCAGCCGTCCTACTGAGCACAGCGATGATTGACGTGTGCCATTTGGGGACGAACTACCGAGCCCGAGCCTTAATCGACTCGGGATCCGAGGCGACGTTCATTTCAGAACGCCTGTTCAACCGCATCAAGTTGCCATTCCGCAACACCCAGACCCAAGTCTCCGGGTTAAATCATTCGGTCTCCGCGAAATCCTCGAAGCTGTGTCACTTCGGGATTCGCGCTCCTACTAAGCCAGGTCTACAGTTAGACACTGAAGCGTACGTCCTTCCGGAGCTCTCAGGCAAACTGCCCTCCTATCCGATCCCTCGGAATTCTTTGAAGGACCTGCCCGCACTCCGCTGGGCAGATCGTACCTTTTTTGAGAGCTCTCAAATTGATGTACTGATCGGGGCTGACATTCTACCATCCATAATGATGGATGGCACCCGACAAAATATTTGAGGCTCGCTCCTGGGCCAAGAAACTATTTTCGGGTGGGTGCTAACGGGGCCGATTTCCAAGGGTAAGCCGAAACGGGTCGCATCCTTCACGACCCAGGTGCACCAAACAGGCGACCCTGATTCGCCCGAGATAAAGGGCGAAGCCAAGTCGATAATAAATCGATGGCAACACCTCAAGGCACAACATCAGCAGTTTAGTGCACGGTGGAAAGAGGAGTATCTCAAAGAACTCCATAAACGAAGCAAATGGCAATTTCCGACCAGGAACCTACAAGCCGACGGTATGGTAGTTGTCAAGGAGGACAATCTACCACCGAACGAATGGCGGCTCGGCAGAATTGTTTCTGCCTTTCCAGGAGCCGACGATCGCATTCGAGTCGTTGAGATCCGTACGTCTCGCGGCACCATAAAACGCCCTGTCCACAAAGTAATTCTGCTACCGATGGAGGACAAAGAGTCCTCCGTTCCTAGGGATTAGGGCACTTCCCCCATTCCGGGGCCCAAATAGTAGTCGGCTCACACTAAGCTTTTTCATTTCTTTATTGGCAGACTTACTCACTTCCTCCAATAATGGCTCCTCGTCCTCGAGCCACCCAGTCGTTGGAGAGCAGACGTACTCGAGGTATTAAATCCTACCGCTGCCGAGTCTGCTCTGGAATCCATCCTCTTCGAAAGTGCACGAGGTTCCACAAACTGAGCGCTGAAAAGCGCCGAACTGCCCATCAGCACTCGCCCATCAGCACTCAGGAGGAGACTGTCGCAGCCAAGAGGGATGCAAGAAGTGTGGAGGAGACCACCACACCCTACTCTACATGCACGAGGTCCTCCCCGCTCCGAACCCGGCAGCGCTACCAGCTCCGACGCGCAGAGAGCGCCATCCCGCTGCACCTCGTCCGGTCCGGATTTCCCGCACTCCGCCACCAGTCGCCAACAATCGCCCGCGTCAGCAGCAGCAGAAGGCTGTCCCCATACTGCCTACAGCCATCGTCGTGCTGGACACGGGCTCGAAGACCTTAGAGACCGGGGCCATGATCGACCCATGCATGCCGGTGAGCAGCATCGACCGGTCGTTAGCGGCTGCGTTCCGGCTGCCCATCACTCGGCTGGGAGGCAACGAGGTCTGCTCGGTGACACTCCGGTCCCGAACAAGCACCTTCCGACTCAACGTCGTCCTGAAGATCGAACCCAGCCTAAGGATGCGGACACCCATCCGAGCTCTGAGCGACGCCGCCAGGGCCAAGTTTGACGGTGTTCGTCTCGCGGACGAGCGCTTCCACCGGCCGGCCTCCATATTCCTCGTGTTGGGATCAGATGCCAATTTGAACCAACCGGGGTTCCTAAAAATTGATGATGGGTTGCCCGTCGCGCAGAACACGGTGTTCGGATGGACCGTTTCTGGAACGTGCACGAAATGAAGAGGCCGATCCTGCTGTCTAGCCGGACAGGGATACCTTTGCCTACGCAAGGGGGGGGGGGGGGGGGGGAGAATGTTCACGCCGGAAGGGCGCAAACAGTTGAGCGGCAGTGTAAGCGGCCAATGCTTGCACTCAAAGCTCCTCCACGGCTCGCAAGCACCGCTGCTCGCGCTCTCCTTCTCTCCTCTCGCTCTCCTCCCTTTCCGCAAGGTATTCACCTCTCCGCGGTCCCGCGGTATTTCCACTGTTAGTGTTAAGGTAGTCTTAAGTTACAAGTGCGCGAATAAAGTACGGAATTTTCGTGAAGTCGATCCCGAGTGTTTCATTTCAGGGAGAATCAGCAGCAGCCGCAGCAACTACAACCACGGCAATTTTCCGCCCACTCCATTTCAGTTGTCTTCTTGTGCATTATGCACAGTAGCTGCTGTGGGAACGGAAGCTGGGTGATCTTCTCCTAGGAAGTTTTCTTGAATTTCAACCCTAGATAGAGCGTCAGCGTCATGATTTTTATCATTGAATATTATAATCGTATTCGTTAAGTTTTATCTTCCAGCTCTGTAATTTCATATTGGGATCTTTTATACAAGCCATACAAGTGGCCTATGATCGCTTAATGTGTCGAATTTTCTACCGAATAGGTAGGACCTGAAATATTTTGTTGCCCATACTATAGCTAATACCTCTTTTTCTATTGCCGAATAGTTAAGTTCGTGTTCGTTTAAAGTTCTGCTTGCATAGAAGATGGGTTTATGCTCTTGGGGAAATACAACACCTATGGCTATATTACTTGCGTCTGTTGCTCGGATTGGATCGGACGTGATGAGTACTTTTAGTTTCTCGAAGGCGGACATCTAATCATTATCTTTTGTGTTAATTACTGCTCCTTTCTTTAATTTGGACTTCATAGGTTTTGCTATTTTTGCAAAATTGGGAATGAACTTACGGTAGAATCCGAAGAGTCCAATTAATGATTTTATTCCTTTTGTGGTTTTAATAATTAATAATTATAAAATAATTAAAATTAATAATTGCATTTATTTTGTTAGTATTTGGTTTTATTCCGTCGGTCGTGATAATGTGACCGAGAAATTCTGTTTCTTTCTTGAGAAATTCACATTTATCAAGTTACAATTTTAGATTAGCTGATCGTAGCTTATCAAATACCTTTTTAGCGACATTATGTGTTCTTCCAATGAAGTGGAATAAATGATAATATCATCTAAATAAACTAAACAATCTTTATAGATTAAGTCTAGAAGATAGTTAATGCAGCGTTTAAATGTTGCTGGTGCATTTTGCAGACCAAAAGGCATACGAATATATTCGTAATGTCCATGTTTTGTTGAAAATGCTGTTTTGGATATTTATTGCTGGTCCATTTGAATTTGATGGAAACCTTTAGCTAGATCAATGGTTGTGAAGTATTGACAGCGTCTAAGCTTGTTTAATATTTCGTTCATTACTGGAATAGGGAATTTGTCGTCAATGGTTATTTCATTGAGACTACTATGTCTATGACTAATCGAAATTTTGGTTTACCAGAAGAATTACTTTTCTTTGGCAAAATCCAAATTGGTGAACAATAGGGAGATTTCGATTTCCTAATTATTTTTTGTTCTATCATTTCGTTGATTTGCTTATTGACTTCTTGATCAAACGCTTGGGGGTATTTATATGGTTTTTTATAGATAGGGTCTTCGTGTTTTGTATGAATAGAATGTTTAATCGTACTTGTGAAGGTCAAAGTTTCACCTTCTTTGTACTGAATATCACGGTATTCAAGCGAAACGTGGTAAAGTTGCTCCCTTTCTTCAGAATTTATATGTTCTAATTTAGATTCTCTTAACTCGTCATCTAAGGCATAGTTAGAGGATGTTAATAGAAGGGCTTCTTCTATGTATGGGGTGATAAGAGGGTTTTCCTCAGATTTAGAAGTCTTGGGACATGGGTCATGGGTAGTCTTGGACTCTTCTGGGTTAGACGATCTGGGGCACTCATTGGAGACCTTTGACTCATCTGGTTTTAAGTGGGGTTTCCGGTTAATTTTCAGGAGGGTTTTCTCCTTTTTTGGTGTGTGTTGAGGTGTTTCCTCTGGGTTGGAAGACCTGGGGAACTCATTGGTAGCCTTGGACTCATCTTTTTGGATGTGGTCGTACCACAGTTTAAATTTGTAGCCATTTATAGTGGCTGTTTGTGTTGAATAATTAATTTGAGTGTTAGTTGGTTCTAAATAGTTTCTGCTTAATAGTAAGTCATATTTTTCTGACAAGTTGTGAATATAGAATGTTTGTTCAATAGGACAAAGTTTGCTTGACTGCAATGAAACGCTTTGGTTCAACGTTGTAATGCCATTTATAGTGTGGACTTTTACTTTAGAAGGTTTGATTGGGAAATTAAAGAAGTTTTTTTTCATTATAGATGCAGTGTCTACTAAGTATTTGAGAATAATATTGTTCATTGTAATTTTTAAGAATGGGTTTCCTCCTCCTCTGAATTGCTTTTTGATTCCGAGGCTGCTTGGAATGATTTCATTTCTAACTTTTCGACGAACTTACGGATACTTCCGCTGAAGGGTGTGTTGTAAAGACGACGGAGTAGTTCTTCACATGGTGTTTGGGTTTTATATTCACTGATGAGCGCATTCATTAGGGTTGGCCAGGTTGTTGCTCCGGATAAGTGGGATACTCGTTGAGCATCTCCTGTAAGTTGCATCTCAATCGCGCTGAAGAATACAAGCCTTTGCCTGGTGTCGGTTGATGGATAGAGCTGAAGTATGAACTCGATCCTTCGGATAAAGGCACTGAGTTCTTGGGTATTACCACTGAATGTTGGTATTTGCCTAATTTGGGTGAAGGCTTGATTCAGATGGGATTCCGATAACAGTTTGACTTGCTCGGTTGACACTTTTTCCTAATTATCCTACCGACTGCGACATTTACGAATTCAGACCGAGAGTTTAATAAAAAAAGAACACAGTTTGGTTAAGAGCGAAGTTTAAGAGAATAAAGTTACCAACGTCTATTCTACCGAAAAGAGAGGTGTCTATTCTCTCGTTAATAGAGGAGCTCCCGAAAAATAGGAGTAATTTGAGAATCCTGAGACGATTGTGTGGGCGGAAGTTTTTGTTATTTCAGTTGGATCGCCAAGTAATCGAATGTTTAGGGGACGTGGACGTTGGCTCGCCACAGAGTCTAGACTTTGGAGTTCGGTCTTTTGCACTTTGCTGTGCGTAAATGACAGCTAAGTTTAATCGAAGGGCTCTCGATCTTTGATTACATTTCGTACTTAGACATTAATGTGTGTGTGTTTGATTGTTTACAATAGAGTGTTGGGGAGTTTTGGATGAATGGATATGTTACTATATATATATAGTTAAATAGTTTTTTAATTGAGCCGAACAAATGATCCGTATTTGAACTAAGATCAACGCTGGAAGTTAAATAGTGTTTATTTTTCAAGTCGAACAAATGATCCGTATTTAAACTATGATCAACTCCGAAATAAATTAAACACTGAATAAATTCGGTTTTGGTTTTTATTAAATTAACCAAATTAATTAAATTAAGACTTATTGAACTTTACGGTATAACTTTCAACTTAAGACTAATTTCAAATGTGAGTGAGATTGAGGAGGGGCCTCTATGGGTTACAGAAATAAAGAATAGGAAAAAAAACGGAATATCTCCCAAGGTTGTGAAGTGAAGTAATAGACGATCGACACGCAGATAACGCAGAAAATAGCTTTAAACGGTAAAATCATGTGATGTTCTTGGATGTTTACGTTGAGGAGAGCCTCAGAGAGAGCAGACGAAACTGCTAGGTCAGGCTTGGGAATCCGTTTACAAGAGCGGCCCAGTTTGGGTGGCGCGAATATTCAATTAACTGAGCGTGATGAGTTGGCGTGAATACGTCACTTCCCTTCCCTTAAAGATAAGCCTATACTTGGGCTGGGACTGATGGATATAGTAAGGGTAGTGGAACTTCTTCCATTCCAGTTTGTGGTGGTGTGTCCTGATTTTGGTTTTTTCTTAATTTTAGTTTTGATACATCATTATTCTATATATTTCATTAATTCATTTGTGGGTATTGGCTTAAAATTACAGATTGGATTTCGGTGCTTAATTATATTGGTGACACATTCATTGTTTATTTCTTTATTTTCATTACTATACACTTTGTTTTCTTTTTCAAAATATAATTGTGAAACTGACTAACCGGTAGCCATTGGAGTCGGGTTTGCCTTTTTGTAATGGTCCTTTTCTGTATCTTGTGTCGATATCGTGGTCTTCTCTACCTTTGTTTAATTTGTCTATTTTAGTTATCTTTAGTTCCTGCGTGTTCAAGGTAGCTTGTCCTGCGTATAAGAATATGTGAGCGGGCGTTTGTCCCGTGGTGTCATGTTTTGTTTTGTGATTGTAAGTATAAAGTATAGTTTCTATTTTACTCAGGTCTGTTTCAGTATTTTTCATAGTATTGATTATTCTTATTTTTTCGTTAATGGTCTTATGAAAACGTTCTATATCTGCTACTCCTGTTTTCGTGGTATTTAGCTGTAGTTCCACTCCTTCTGTTTCTAACCATTCTTTTAATGCTAGACTTGAAAATGCACCATCTCTGTCTGCTTTTAATAGCTTCGGTTTTCCCAATTGATTAAATATGCGCATCAGGGCGTTCTTGCATTCTATCCAGTCCTTGGTTTTTATCTGCTCTAGTGTAGCGAATTTTGAATAAGTGTCTATGCAGCTCAAATAGTGTTTGCCTTCGGCTGAATAAATATCTATAACGAATTTGTCTCTACAGAATTCTATACTTGGCGTGAGTTTAAATGGGACTTTGGTATTTCTATGCTCTGACTTTGCTAGATTACAAACTTGACATTCGTTTATAATGTTTTGGATTTGTAGTTGGCTATTTGGAAAAAAGTAGTTTTCACTAAATAATTTCTTGGTTTTCTGGATTCCTGGGTGCAATAACTTTTCATGGGATTGAAGGATTAATTCCTTAAATTCTGCATATGATTTAATGTTTTTTAGTAAAGTTAGGCTTCTAATTACCTTTGTGGTGCTTGGGTTGATAATTTCTTTATGGGCTGCCTGTATTGTTTCAAAATCAGCGTCGCTGTCTATGTATAAAGCGCTGTGGTTGTTTACGAAGTAATCTATCAAATACTGTTTGGCTTTTTTATAAGTGAGTGTTTCGTACGAAATATGAATGATCTTTTTCTTATAATAATTCTCCTGTTTTACTTTTTCTGGTCCCTTAGTGAAAATGACTTGTCTATTGTAATTATTTACCGCTTTTTCTGTTAGGGAAATTAAATTCTGGTTGTCTTCTTGGGCGCTGTGCTGTGTAGCTTCAGTAAAGAACGCTTCCTCTATAGTAATCCTGGATAGGGCATCTGCTACATGATTTTCTTTGCCTTTGACGTATTTAATATCGAAGTCGTATTCTGCAAGTCTGAATTTCCACCTTGTTAATTTAGCGTTGGGCTCCTTCATCTTGTGCAACCAGCACAACGGTTGGTGATCACTTGCTATTTCAAAATGTCGACCTAGCAAATAGTGTCTAAACGTTTTCGTTGCCCAAACAATAGCTAGTAGTGCTTTTTCAATCGTACTGTAGTTTGTTTCATGGTCGTTCAGTGTTCTGCTAATATAACTTATGGGGTGACCATCTTGAGAAAGTACTGCTCCTAGAGCTACATTACTAGCGTCTGTTGTGAGTACAAATTTTTTCTTGAAGTCTGGTGATCGAAGTATGGGATCGTTAGAAATAAGGAGTTTTAACCTTTTGAATGCCTCAATATATTCCGGGTTTTTACTATCTACTTTTTTGTCCTTTTTAAGGCATGTTGTTAGGGGTTTTGCAATCTGTGCGAAATGGGGTATGAACTTTCTATAAAAACCTGTGAGTCCTAAAAATGATTTTATCTCCTTCGGCTTAGTAGGAAGGGGGTAATTTTCTATTGCTCGTAGTTTTTCCGGGTTAGGTCTTATACCTTCTGGAGAAACCATATGTCCTAAGAAATATGTGTCGTGTTTTAAAAACTCGCATTTATCTAATTGGAGTTTTAGATTAGCATTAGATAATACTTGAAAGACTGCTCTAAGGGATTGAAGATGTTCCTCTAAGGAAGCTGAAAATACAATAATGTCGTCCAAGTATACCATACAGATTTTATTTAATAGTGGACGAAGTACATCGTTCATAGATCGTTGGAAGGTAGCTGGGGCGTTTTTCAGTCCAAATGGCATACGGGTATACTCGTAATGCCCTGTCTTAGTTGTGAAGGCTGTTTTGGGGATAGACTCGTGGTCCATTTCTATTTGGTGAAACCCTTTGATTAAGTCAATTGTAGTAAAATAGTTGCATCCTCCTAACTTGCTTAAGATTTCGTCCATATTTGGTATTGGGTATTTGTCTGCTATTGTTATTTCATTGAGATTACGGTAGTCTATGGCTATTCTGTATTTCTTCTGTCCGGAGGTGTCTGTTTTCTTGGGTACTACTACAATGGGGCTACAATAAGGGGAATTGCTTTCTCGGATTATTCCCTGATCTAACATTTCTTTTATTTGGTTTTCTACTTCCGTATCTAGTCCGGGTGCGTATCCGTAAGGCTTTCTGTATACTGGGTCATTATGGAATGTTCTAATAGTGTGTTTTACGTTATTAGTGAATGTGAGCTGGTCTCCCTTCTTATATTGAAGGAATTCTTTTAGGAGGGTTATTAATTTTGCTTTTTCTTCGGAATTTAAGTGGTCTAGCCTAAAGGAATTATTCTGTGTATCTTGAATATGTATTTCTTGTGAAGGAAGGAAGGCATCGATCATTTCGTGCACGTGTCCGTATATTGTAACTGTACGGGGTCCGTAATTTACTGATGTAGTTCCTTCGTCAAGTAATTGTCGTCCTAAAATCAAGTCGTATTTAGTTGAAAAAGGATATATCAAAAAATCGTATGGTTTAGGGAAAAGATTATTTTTTGGTAACGTTACTTTCTTTTGTGCAATGAACTGGCCATTACTTGAGTTTATTTTCTTTGCTATCTCTTGGATTGGTAATTTGAAAAAATTTTGAGTGGCCTTATTTACTGTTGAGCCTTTGTCTATTAAGCATTTTAAATTGAGTCCTTTGTGTCAATTGGCTTGAATTGGCTTGTTCCGAGGCTTGGGGCCTAAAATTCTCAGCCGTTTCAGCTTCTGTTATTAATTCCATAGGAGTTTCAGTTGGCTCTTCTCGTGCCTCTGCCATCTCTTGTAGCCAACCGGATGTTGTTGTGGGGGGTCGTAAGGCATGTAATAAATCGGGATGTTGTTGGGGGGCGGCCCGTAAGGCATGTAAAGATCGAAAGGATATTGGGGATGATTCCCGAAATGCATGTAAGGATTGAACTGTTGATGAGTTTGGTCTAATTCTTCTTGGTAATGAGCCTCATCAAAACTCATACGTGATTGTCCACTGTCAGACGGTCAGTGCTGGTCCACCAGTCGTTATATTTTCTCTTGTATTTAGTGCGTTTGAATAACTAAGTCCTGGTCGGTTCTGGTCAAATGTATGTTGACGATTCAATGGTCTAGGTTGAGCTATAACATTTACGTTAGGTTGAGGGTGAAGTTGACGGTATTGGTATTGGGAAAACGGATTAGGGTTAGTTCTGGGTAATTGAGGTGGTATATATGAAATTGGTTTGCGAATTGTTAGATACATGGCGTTGTATGATGGTTGGAATGGTGTTGTATGATTATAGTAGTTAGTTGTTTGTCTGTGAGTTGCATTGTTAGGTGATTTAATGGGATTTGAGACTGGCTTTGTATTGTTCTTGTATGTAGTTGCTATTTCATAAATTCCCTTTTCTTGCAATATATTTATTAATGATCTTAAATTCGGAATTTCGCATTTAACTATTCTTAACTGTATGTGAGTTGGAAATCTTAGAATTAATGTTTCTATACTGGTTCGTATTAGTTGGTTATAAAGGGTAGTTTCTGCAGTGTCGCTTTCTAAGTCTAACTTATTTGTTAATATCTGCCGTCTACGTTCGGCTTCTTCTAAAAATTCACGAACGTTACCTCGGAATTGGGTATTCCGGAAGTCCTCCAATAGTAGATGATTTGGTCTCTGGGGTTTGTAGTTTAGGATCAGATGAGTCCTGAGTTCCGTCCAGGTGGTGAGGTTCGTAACTCCTAGTGTGCGGATGACCTCTCCCGCGATGTTGCGCTCAATGTGTCCGAAGATGGTGAGCTTCTGCCGTTCGTCGGTCGTTTGATATAGTGGCAGAACGGGTCTGTGGGTTCCCGTTGAAGTGTTCGACTCCATTTATTTGTCGTTCAACTTGAATCATGTTCGAGTCGGACAGCATTATTGGGCTGGGTGCTGCTACTGCCATTTTTTTTTTTTTTTTTATTAGAGTACAAAATGGTTGCTTTCTTTTTTTTTTGTTTTTAAATGTTTATAGTTGCTGATGTTTCGTGAGTAGCGGTTATTTCATAATTTTATTATTGTTATTTTTATTTTTGTATTGTATAGTTTTAGTTTATTTTTAATTTATTCAAACTTTATATCTTCAGTTTTTTGTTTGTCTTCATTTAAATTTTATTCACTCTTATTGATTTTTCACTTATGTTACGTTTGAAGTTTATAACTCTCCTCTCTTGAAAAGACGTTAAGATTTATTTCTTTTGTTATTTTCCGTTGAGCTTAGATAGAGTTTATTTATATATATATTTTCTTTGAGTGTATATAGTTTTGTTTTATATGCACTTATTTAATAGTTCGTATTAAAGATTTTTTTTTTTTTTAACTGATTGATTTGGGTTTACTTCCTTATGTTTTGTTTCACTTATATTTTAATTTTTCCCTTATTTGGTAATTCCTTAATATATTTAGTTTTAGGTTCTTTTTTTTATTTTTTATTTTCCAGCAATTCACTTGTTCGGAGTAACCAAAAAAAATTTCTGGATTTATAGCTCCGGTAAATGTTGGAAGTTCACTGTTGTTTAAACAGATGTGTCTCACTGTTCTTTTAAGTGTGGGCGTATTAATGGTCAACACTTCACTTTCACAGTAACACTACGTAAGTTCTTTGGCGGATAACACAGATTACAGGAATTAAAAATTTTATATTTTCGCATGAAGCAATCTTTGAGTTATCCTACCGACTGCGCCAGTTAAATAGTTTTTTAATTGAGCCGAACAAATGATCCGTATTTAAACTAAGATCAACGCTGAAAGTTAAATAGTTTTTATTTTTCAAGTCGAACAAATGATCCGTATTTAAACTAGGATCAACTCCGAAATAAATTAAACACTGAATAAATTCGGTTTTGGTGTTTATTAAATATCGGTTTAAGACTTATTGAACTTTACGGTATAACTTTCAACTTAAGACTAATTTCAAATGTGAGTGAGATTGAGGGGCCTCTATGGGTTACAAAAATAAAGAATAGGAAAAAAAACGGAATATCTCCCAAGGTTGTGAAGTGAAGTAATAGACGATCGACACGCAGATAACGCAGAAAATAGCTTTAAACGTTAAAATCATGTGATGTTCTTGGATGTTTACGTTGAGGAGAGCCTAAGAGACAGCAGACGAAACTGCTAGGTCAGGCTTGGGAATCCGTTTACAAGAGCGGCCCAGTTTGGGTGGCGCGAATATTCAATTAACTGAGCGTGATGAGTTGGCGTGAATACGTCACTATATTTATATATATTTCAACGAATCTAGTTTACACTCTTTCGTCTTAGCTGGTTTAAAAAATTTAAAACATTCCCAAATGTCAAAAAGTATATTTGTGATTAAGATTATTATATCGGTCCGAGGTCTAGGCTATCAATATGATAGTTTCATGTTTATAAGGAGATTGGGAAGATATAGTATATCTTACCTCAATATATCTGTCATTGCCTTCTGAAACCTAAGTAACATAATAAAGGTTATGTGATATTCGGTTTTGACTCATCCTTGCCAAAAGGAGTACACGGCGACCAACGATATAAGCATTGACTCACACCTTCTATTGGTGACTTATAAATAAAGATTTAAAAAAAAAATAAAAAAAACAGAATGAAGAGGGACTGCCCTTCTTAACAGATGGCCTATGGACTCAGTCAGTTCTAATGTAATAAAAGTTTACAACGGCTGTTTGACGGATATGAGCATGTGTTTTAGAACTATATATCTGTACATGATGTTGCCCACCAAGAAGCTTTAACCTATGCTTTTATCTATACAAATCTTTGTCTAGTGCTACTACCCGTTACTCAGCTAGTGGAAATGTCAACGCGAAATTTCCAAAAATTTTAAAATTATTCAAGTAAAATAAAATAAGGTGAAAACATTATAAAAAAATTTACAATTAAGAAATTACAAAAAATTAAAAAATATCAAAACATTTCGAAAAGGTGCGGACAAGGAATTTGGTACAACGTGCGCTGCGTCTAGTCCCTAGAATCTGTATGCTTAATCTCAACATTCTAGCTTTTGTAGTGCTCGAGATATCGACGCTTAAGCGGACGGAAAAGTGTAAAACTATTTATGCTCGGAAAGGCCTCCTTCTGCCTATTACATAGTTTTCAAAGAATCCAGTATACCTATATACTCTACGAGTAATGGGTATAATTATTGGTTAGATATGCTAAATCGGAAGTCGAGAAATGCCGATTTCATTTCTAAACAAGAGAGAATGCTATAGTCGAGATTATCGTTACTCAGCTATTGTGTAAGTTATGCAACCCGTAAATATCGCAATCTGCCCCAGTTGATAAACAAATTTCAAACTCCAATCTCAGCAGCATCGCCTTGCCCTTGTATTTGTCCTTGTAATTGCCGCCAACACTTAGGCTGCATTTACCTTTGTGTTTGTCGCCAACACTCAGCCACCCGATAAATAACCAAAATTAAAGTAAACAGACTCTCCACTTGGAGACCAAGCCATGATCAACTTATTGGGCTTCAATCAAACTACATCAGTCAGCAAATTTCAATTTCAAAGTGCTGTGAAATAACTTAAGCATAAAGCTTTTATCCTAAACATAACTGAAAGTTCAAATAGCTCGAATCAAAAGGTTCTGACCGAGGTTAATTGGATCAGGATTAAGAATTAGAATTAGACAAGATCGTGAACAGCTTCAAGCCAAAGATAAGCTAGTAATAAAGTGTCTTGTAATAGTATAAGTGAAAAAGTCTATCACCGAATATATGTTAAAAAATAAAAAATAAAATCAATTTTTTTAAATAATTAAATAGTAACAATTTTAATTTCTATGAGAATGCGAATTTTAATAATTTTTCTAATGTATCGATAGATATTGGGGAATAAAATGAGAAAAAATTTTAAAAATGTTTCAAGGTGTGGCCGATGGCTGTAGGGCGTTAGATTGGGCGTGGGAAAAAGTTTTTTGGCAAATCAATTGAAATTTGAGCGACTAATAAATGTATGAAAAAATATCAAACATAATTCAATCAAAAACAAACAATCTACAATGATTTAAGATAAGTGGTATATAGTTTATAGTGAATCTACTTGGAACCGAGAAGTTAAGTCGACTAATCAAGTCGGGACTCTCAACATCACCACGAATAAGCTTACAAATAAATACTGTTCCAAGCATAGTTCTACGGTTAGCTATGGAAGGTAAATTAATTAAAAGTAGTCTACTGGAATAAGGTGGTAACGGTTTGCATCCAATTTAGGTGCCGCAAGGCAAAAAGTAAAAAGCTTTTTTGGACCGATATAATGCGGTCCGAGTGGATAACGTATTGTGGACACCAAACAGGTGATCCATACTTAAGAATCGGACGGACTAACGAAATAAATAAGGTTTTAGGCATGTAAGGATCAATAAATTCCTTACACCACCTTTTTTAAACCAAGCACACCCCTGGCCTTATTGACAATAGTCGAAATATGGTCAGAAAATTGTAGTTTAGGGTCCAGAAGAACACCAAGATCATCAACCCGTGTTATTCTGTCCAAAGGGCACCCACTTAGAGTGTAAGTCGTGCGTATTGGGTTGATACGACAAAAGGTCATAACTTTACACTTGGAGCCATTTAGAAGAAGAAGCGGACCAATGTGGCTCTAAATGAAACCTAATAGATCAAGTTTCCTTTCTACAGAGTCAAATGCTTTACTAAAGTCAGTGTAGATGACATATGTTTGAAGATACCCTGTATTAAGAAAGAAGTTAGCTCCAAGGGGTTAGTGTTTGTTGATCTGCGTCTCATAAAACCGTGCTGAAACGGTGATATGATTGATCTACAAAAGTGCTGCGAATGAGGAGTGATAACGGGGAAAGCCGAGAAACGAAAATTTGTTTCTTTAGTGGAACCCCCTCGATGGCTTTTGGCCCTGCAGATTGTTGTGGTGGTAAACTAATCGGGACAGGTAGAATCACTGGTTAAGAGACCAGTGCAGCCAATTCGGAATTTTTAGCAATCCCAGGTTGGGCTCCCTCCACAGCGGATTGATCGGATTGCTCCGAATCATTTTTAGCTGCCGATCTTAACAACATATGCGGATTCGCTGCGATTGACAGCTGATCAGTTGTGGAGTGCTGTTGATCATTTGCCCGTGGTTGCGGGGCCTTATGCAGCCGACCACCAGCGGATTTTTTGCGCTTTGAAGATTCATCTAATAGCTTAAGACCATTAAACTGGGAATAAGGCGCGGCTCATCGGCTCGACGAAAACTATCTCTAGCTACGCCAAAACTTTTGATCAGTTCTTTTAAGCCACCTTTAGTTTGGCGCATAAACGATTTCATCTCATTCGCAACCACAAGGCAAGCATCACAACAGTAATTTAGATTTTTACCCTTTGCTAGGTCATCACTGGTTCGGCGATTAAAGCCAGCGCACTTTGTACCATTCTATCACATAACCAAGAAATCATTTTTGTCTGCTCAGGTTTTATAACCTGGCAGAAATTTTTGTGCACCAAAACACAAGATCAAAAACTTTCAAGCGAGCTGTTAAAAGAACCGCACGAGAGCAGTCTGCACGCTAAGAAATTTTAGGTTGTGTGGGGGAGGAAAGAGAAAGAGAGTGAGAGCGGGAGAATAGGTGCACAGTGCAGTTTATGTGCATGCAAAAAACAACACCAAACAGCACTACGAACAACGCATAAAAGGGAGAGTACACAAAACACAAAGACAAAAAAAAATTGGTATATTTGTTTAAACTACTGCACAAATCACAAAGAATCACTCGCGAAGCGAACGTATCATTGGTAAATGTGTAAATATGACTCGCAGCAGCGAGTCAGTTAGATTCAAACACCCGAATTGAACTCATTAAGTGTACGCACAAGTTTATAGTGTGAACATTTTGGTCCTTCGAGCCGGATTCTGTTGTTTTCCCCCACCAGTGCTAAGAAAGGTGAAACATTGTGTTCTTGCTTTTTCTTGGCTGATCAATCAGCTGTGAGTCGAGGCACTAAAAAAACCTCCAACGGATCACGCCGAAGAATACAAGCAGAAAGTACAAAAAAGGCACAGTGATTGTTTTCCCAAGATGTTGTCGGAAAGATCTGTGAAATTGATGCAAGACCAAGGAGAGCTGCAGAACGAAATACTGCAAGCCATCAAGGAAAAGGCATCTATACCAGCAATAGAAGTATTGGTAGTCCGATTTACTACTAACAACAATGCGCTGGTAAAATTGGGAGTTGGCGATCATCAATATATTAATGATAAAATATTTATGAAAACTATGGATGCTCAAGGCCTACAAGGAGTCACTATTAAAGGTAGAAACACTTGAAGAAATAAATATACCAAGCGGATCAAAATTATCTGATACCGCATCAGCTCGGAGCTCCAGTCCAGTTGATAATCTGGTTCAACTGGTGGATAGAAGAGCGGACAGGGTGAAGCAACAGATGAGCCTAATCTACGAAACCCTAGATAGTTCAAGTGAGATTGAACTAGTCAAGCAGCTGGCAATGATGAAAAGTCATTGGTCCAACGTGACGGACACACTGAAACTGATTGAAAACAAGTATGACAGAACTGCCTTTGATCAAGATGAGGCAGACAATCTGCAATCTGAAGTTGCCGCACTAGAGATGGTACTTCAAATGAAGTTGCAACAGTTCTAAAGTTCCTACTACGACGTGCTAGAACTTCCAAAAGTGGACCTTCCAACGTTCAATGGAAATGCGAAGGAATGGCCAATATTTTATGAGCTTTTCTCTGAGCTAATAGACAACAGGAAGGATCTCAGCAACGCTGATAACGGGATCAGCGGTTAGCTATACAGCAGCGTGGGAGCTTATCTGCAAACGCTATGAGAATAGCAGAAAAATATTCTCCTAACACTTCAACAAATTAATGGAACTGGAGTGCTTGCTGCCTCATGATGATAAAAATTTAAGGAAGTTTTTGGATACTGCGACTGAGAGCATATTCATCATAAAGGAAAAATATAAAGCTCTGCTGACGTAATTTTAGCAGAAATTCTACGGCGGAAATTTTCGCCAGAAGCCTTACAGCTGTATAAACAGCATGTAAAAAAGGCAAGAGCTATACACTCCCTGCAAGACGTACTGGAGTTTATTGAGCAACAATACAACTCAGTAAATGCCATTACCAAAAATACCGCTCAGCTTGCTACAAGAAAAGTGCAAGTTAGATCGCGTGCCTTTTTCTCTAAGGATGGACACGATATGATAAAGTGCCTCAAATTCAGAGCACAATCAATCGAAAAAAGAAAAGAATTCGTCCAAAAGAACAGCATGTGTTTCAGATGATTTGGAAAGCATAATGCTGTCGACTGCAGAAAGGAAATTACATGCAATCGATGCTCCAAAGGACACAAAAGCCTTCTTCATGAAGACACAAAACGCAGTATCAACAGCAATAGCCTTAAGCAATACCAAGACACACTATTGGCTACAGCTGTTGTTTTTAGTGAAAAACAAAGCTGGAGGTTACAACGAGTTAAGGGCGCTTATTGACGGTGGATCCCAGAAGACGCTGATTTCAGAGGAAGCAGCACAAATATTAAGGATTCCCAGAATAAGGAGTACTATAGAGGTCGAAGGTATCTCCCAGACAACTCAATTATCAAAAAATAGCGTCCATCTGACGATCAAACAAAAAATTCCAAGCAGCTTCAAAACATCAACGGAAGCATTGGTTTTACCAACACTCCATAGAGCCCTTCCCAGCAAAAAGTTTGATATTGATATCAACAAAGAGTGGAAGGGCTACAGGCTAGCAGATCCACGATTCAACGAGCCAAGCAGAATCGACATGGTGATAGTTGTGGATCTATTTCCCCTGATTATGATGGAGAAAATAAAAACCGTGAATGGAAAAATGGAATGGAATGGAATGGAAAAAAATTCCAAGCAGCTTCAAAACATCAACGGAAGCATTGGTTTTACTAACACTCCATAGAGCCCTTCCCAGCAAAAAGTTTGATATTGATATCAACAAAGAGTGGAAGGGCTACAGGCTAGCAGATCCACGATTCAACGAGCCAAGCAGAATCGACATGGTGATAGTTGTGGATCTATTTCCCCTGATTATGATGGAGAAAATAAAAACCGTGAATGGAATCTTGGGACAAAAAATCAGATTTGAATGGATTGTGTCCGGAAATATAACTCGAGCAGCAAAGCAAAAAATTATAAGTGCCACTACAACAATAAATCTAAAAGACCTGGAACGCTTTTGGGAATTGGCAGATGAAGCCGATGATACGATTACAGACAATGCAGAATGCGAAGGAAAATTCCAAGAAACAACTGTCAGCAACGAGGAAGGCAGATTTGTGGTTTCGATTCCATTCCACAAAGAGGAAAAGCTGGGAGACTCTCGCAAACAGGCAATGGCAAGGCTTATGCAGATGGAAAAGAAGTTTCAAAGAAACCCAAAGAACTGGGCTGCATACAACGAATTCATGAAAGAATACCTTAAGATGGGACATATGGAATCTGTAAAGACAACGGATCAAGGTAAATACTATTTACCCCATCAATCAGTCATAAGGCCTGGAAGCTTAACTACGAAGCTAAGAGTAGTTTTTGACGCATCCGCAAAGACGACAAATGGACTAAGCCTAATTGACGTTATTATAGCTGGATAAGTTTCAAACGGATATAATCGATATTGTAATTAATTTAAGTTAACAACCGTAGCTTATGGCACATCGGCAGCACCTTTCTTAGCAGTCCGATGTCTACGAGAGTTGGCAGATCGCTTTTGCCAAGAGGATAGCGTCTTAGCAGAAACAATTAGAGGCGACTTTTTTATGGATGACCTCATAACTGGTGCAGACACAGTCAACGAGTGCTATGAACTTCAAAGGAAATTGAGAAAAGTGATGGAGAAGGCCGGCATGCATCTGCGAAAATGGGTTGCAAATGACGAACGTATTTTAGCCGACATTCAGGACGACGGTGCTACGGAGAAAATCTGCATTGAGGAGAATGAATCGATAAAAACCTTAGCACTTCAATGGGATCCCAAGAAGGATACGTTTACGTTTTCGGCAGAAAACCCAATGATAACACGCATAACAAAGCGGTTAGTGTTATCACAGCTGTCCCGAACTAGGATGGTTGGCACCTGTAACTATTCAAGGGAAATGTTTCATTCAGGAATTGTGGAAGTTACCGATGACTTGGGACGTTGAATTGGAATCCAACTTAGCTAAATGGTGGATGGAATATGCCAAAGGTCTATCATGTTTAGAAGAAATTAGCATTTCACGCTGGACTGGATGCTTCAATGGTATTATGGAGCTACATGGATTCTGCGATGAATCAGAGAAAGCATATGCAGCGGCTGTGTATACAAAAGTAGGCGGCAGAGTTACTTTGCTAGCAGCAAAAAGCAAAGTAAATCCTATAAAAAACAGGAAAACAATTCCAAAGTTGAAATTATGTGCTGGGCATTTCTTAGCAAAGTTATTAGCGAAGCTGCAGGCTATATGGAGCAACAAGATCACAACGTATGCATGGAGTGATTTGCAAATTACTATTGCTTGGATACAGAACAAGCGCAGCAAAGATAAGTTCGTCAGAACTATAGTGGAAGAAATCAATAAACTAATTCCCAATGTCAAATGGAATTACGTTAAATCGGAAGACAATCCAGCAGAAGTGACTTCAAGAGGGAAATTTGGTGGACAGGACCGAATTGGCTAGCTATAGATGCACAACACTGGCCCACTCAAATGGTATCGGAAATTGTTGTGGTATCCACACTGATAAAATCCGAATATCTGCAAAATCATCTTTTATCGAAGTAATCATCTATCGAAAAATTTCTTAGAGTAATGGCGTATGTATTATGCTTCATAACCAAGCTGTGAGGACAATCGCAAGAGCCGTCACATCTTACGGTGGAGGAATTAAAGCTAGCAAAGATTGCCGTGGTAAAGATACAACAGATGGATTTTGGACACGAAGTCAGACTCCTCAAAAACAAAAGACCATTAGACCCAAAGAGTAAGTTACAGGAGCTAAATCCGTTTTTGGATAGTGATGGCGTACTTAGAGTTGGTGGACGATTGCAAAACGCAATGAAACCCTATAATGTAAAAATTTATAAAAAAATTATACTGGTGTAGTAGGCTAGAGGTACGCATACATAAGTCCAGTATAGCAACATATTATATAAACATTAAGTATATAAACATTAAGTGATTGTTCGTTTTCGGGTGGCATTCTCTCTGTTTCGCAACATCGGCTCTGTAGCAACAAGCATAGAGGCAGATCGCTAACGGAGAGGGAGTCAGTCGAATGCTAAAGCTGGAAATGCGAAGTACCGAATAAACCGAAGAGGCTAACTACTGCGTTCGTGTTTTATTTAATTAAGAGGGCTTATAGTACCCCTACAATATCAGAAGTGGGCCGATCACGACAAAGAATTTGGCGAGCATAAACGAAAAACAGTGGGACAAGCTGTGCAAAATATGGATTTATTATTGCGTATGGCATCCGATGCAGTAAATGAGTTTTCGGGAGATACATGTGCGCGCAAATGGATCCTACAGGTGAAAAATATAGCCAGCGTTTATGGAATACATGAACCGTATATAAAGATGTTGATCGTCAGTAAGATAAAAGGAAAAGCATGCAAGTTATCCAACCCATGAACATAGCTCCCTTCCACAGGTGATAAACAAATTTCAATTTCAATCAATCTCGTCGGCATTTCCTTTGCCTTTGTTTTTGTCATTCCCTTTCCAGCACTCAGCTACCCGCTAACATTAGCAACCCAAACTTAACGTAAACACAGCTTCCGCTTCCAGACCAAACCACGGCCGACTTATTGCGCATCAATCAAAAACTGAATCGATCAGCATAATTGAATTTCACAATGCATTTCCTTTGCCTTTGTTTTTGTCATTGCCTTTGCCAGCACTCAGCTACCCGCTAACATAAGCAACCCAAACTTAACGTAAACACAGCTTCCGCTTGGAGACCAAACCACGGCCGACTTATTGCGCATCAATCAAAAACTGCATCGATCAGCATAATTGAATTTCACAATGCAGTGGAATAATTCCAGCATAAAGCTTTTATCGAAAGTTCGGTAATTTTTTGAAAGAAAAGCTTCTGGCCGAGGTTGAAGGACTTAGGAATTTGAAGATCAGTCTGAATCGGGACAAGATCGTCAACAGCTCGAAGCTAAAGATAAGCTACCAAGTGTCTCGTAATAGTATAAGTGAAAAAGTTTATCACCGAATAAATGTTAAATAATAAAAAATAAAATTTATTTTTTTAAATAAATAAAGAGTAACAATTTTAATTGGGCCCAACGTGGGGCGGCGTATTTAAAAGTTCTAAATAAATATTAACGATAATAAGTTAAAAATAAAACGGAACTCGCGCCGCCAACAATCCATATTTTTAGTGGAAAAATTAAAACATCCACAACAATCCAACGACATCTAACTACTGTGAATGTGATCGTGGAAAAAAACTTAATTGGAAATCAATTAATACAATAATCCAATTAAGAATATATCATAATATAAAAAGGTGGACTGAATACTTAATACAAATTACGAGAACACAATAATAATAAAAATTCAGAACTCAACTTACGAACCCAAAGGAATTCAAACAAATTTAAAAAAAGGTTTTATAAAAAATTGAAGGAAGACCCCAATAAATAATAATCAAGACGACCCAATTGAAGGAAGACTCCAATAAAGAATTATTAAGACCAACCAATCGAAGGAAGACCCCTACCCTCCACCAACTACGCTGAAGGAAGAACTCCCACGGAAAGTATCGTGAGCACATAAAAACAACACTAATAAAAATTTAAAAAAATTTGAGATTAAGATACAGAGAATACTACAATAAATAATTTAATATTACAATATCCATTTAATTTAAAAACAATCTGGAAGATTTGATAAATAGTTTTGATAATTTAAATTTAACAATGGCAACCGGAGGTTCAGTATCAACTCTTTCTGCGGGCAGGATATCCAGCGCCAGCAATCTGGAATTAATAAACCGATTAATAAATGTACAGTTGAGTGAAGTAACCAGAAAACTTGAAGGGTTAGAAGAGCAGTTAACCGCTAACAAAAATGAGGTAGAAGACTATAAAATCCAAACAATTGACCGAACCATAAAATGCGAAACTACATAAGAGGTAATTAAATCCTTACCAAAGTTCACAGGGGAAATAACCCAATATGTAGGCTGGAGAGAAGCTGCGGAAACCGCAATGAGTCTATATAAAATTGAAAGTGAACAATATTTTATCGCTTTAATAATTTTATGTAATAAAATCATAGGAGCAGCACACGATGCATTAACCAACCATGGTACCGTTTTAAACTTTCAAGCAATTCTTTCCAGATTGGATTTTATTTATAACGATAAAAGACCAATCCATATACTCGAATCGGAATTAAGCATCTTAAGACAGGGACGCATGACCATTACAGAATTCTACAACGAAGTAAACAAGAAAATGACGTTACTCATAAATAAAACTATAATGACTTATGGAAAGGACAGCCTTATAACCAAGGAAACAAATAAAACAATTAGGAGCAACGCTCCTTTTTTTTTCTTTAAATTTTTATTTCTGGATTAAACGGTTCAATCTCAGAAACACTCTTCTCTCTTAACCCACCAGACTTGCCTAATGCTTTGGCAAAGTGTCAGGAATTATAGTCTAACAATTTTAGAGCTCAATTTGCAAATAGGTATAATGGATTTAGGAATGAAAATAAAAATCAAGGAAACAACCTTAGATTTGCCTCTAGACAGATTAATAATACACCAAATAGGATAAATAATAATTGGCCGCAAAACGGGAACTTCGGAGCGAATAACAATTGGAATTTTAATAATAATTCCAAAGTTCAACCACCACCAGAACCTATGGAAGTAGACGGCTCCATAAGAGTTCAAAATCGTCCGTATAAAAAATATAATCATCCTAGGAATAATAACAACCAGTGGAATTATAATAATAACCGTCACAATTTTAATAATAATTTCCAAAGAAATAATTATAACAAATACCCAGCGCAAAAACACAACACAAGCGCAGGTCATGTAAATCAGTCCGAAACACACCCCCCGATAAAACGGGAATCAACGGTAACAGTCAACCAGCCAGCTCAAAAACAATGAGGGTAAATAATATCAACGAGAGCCATTTTTTAGATCAGCACCTTACAGAGGGATGCCTCTCAAAATATTAATAGACACAGGAGCCACCGCGTGCTATATAAAAAAGGGTATTTATGAGAATTAAAGGGAATTATCAATACACAAAAGAGTATCTACAGTTCATGGATATTCAATCATAAAATATTATCATTTAATAAATATATTTGGAGAACAACATTTATTCTATGAAATTGAGGGTTTAGAATCTGATCTACTAATTGGATTCAATTTGTTAAGAAAGATTGGAGCTAAATTGGATATCGAGAAAGGAATCATGGAGTATAAGGGAAATAAAGAGAAACTCGAATACTTTGACGAGGATAAAAACGAATTGGCTTTAATTGAGGAAAAAAATATTCTTCCATTAAAAGAATATATTATTAAAAAATATTTAGATGAGCAAAAGGTATATAAAACCTAAACGGTAATTGCTGAAGGCAATATATATAGCTTGGGATCAATGAATCCTAAGCACAACGACGTTGAAGGGAGGATAAATAAATACAGTCAATGACAGAGCAATTTATAGCAAACAATATCCTTATGCCATGTCGGTCTCAGATTTCGTTAATAATGAAATCGATAGAATGCTAAAAGAACAAATTATAAGACCAAGTAGAAGCCCCTACAATTCACCAGTCTTAGTAGTGCCCAAAAAAGGTCAAAACGAAGATGGATCTCCAACACATCGACTAGTTATTGACTATAAAAAATTAAATGAAAGCACAATACCTGACAGATACCCGATGCAAGATCCGTCTGTAATATTATCTAACTTAGGGAAGTCAAAATATTTCTCAACAATTTATCTGGAATCAGGATTCCACCAAATTTTAATGAAAAATTCAGATATTGAAAAAACAGCTTTCTCTATAAATAACGGAAAATTTGAATTCTTACGTATGCCATTTGGGTTAACAAACGCCCCTAGAATATTTCAAAGAGCTATGGATGACATATTGAGAGAACAAGTCGGAAAAACTTGTCATGTTTATATGGATGATATAATAATATTTTCTAATACAATTAAACAACATTATACTGATTTAATTCAAATAATTAATATTTTACAACAAGCAAATATGAAAATTTCTCTAGAAAAATCTAAATTCTTTAAATTAGAAACAGCATTTCTAGGTTATATAGTATCTCACAATGTAATTAAAACAGATCCTGAGAAAATCTCCACAATTATCAAGTATCCGATTCCACAAAACATTAGAGAGCTTCGAAGTTTTCTAGGCCTCACCGGCTATTACCGTAAATTTGTCCGAAATTATGCAAAAATTGCCAAACCTTTAACCAAATACCTAGGAGGAGATAATGGAAAAATTTCTAGGAGAATGTCTACAAAAATTACAATACAGTTAGACGACCCAGCTGTTAAAGCTTTTAAATAACTTAAAGATAATTTTATAGCACAAGTGGCATTAGTCCAACTAGATTATAACAAAAAATTCACTTTAACGACAGACGCATCAGATGTAGCTATCGAAGCAGTTTTATCACAGGATAATAAACCAATTACTTTCATATCCAAAACTTTAAATAAAACCGAACAACTTTATGCCACAAATAAAAAAGAATTGTTGGCAATAGTTTGTGCTCTTAAAAATCTCAGGAATTACTTATATGGTTTAATTGGTATAGAAATACAAACAGACCATCAATCTTTATCTTTCACAATCTCAGATAAAAACCCGAACGTAGAAATGAAAAGATGGTACTCCTTTATAGAAAGTTTCACACCGAAAATAATATATAAACCCGGAACAACTAGTGTCGTAGCCGACGCATTATCTCGAATAAAAATAAATAATATTACTAACAGCGACTTAGAACAATCAAACTCAGATCAAAATACACAGCATTCTGCCGAAAGTAGTTTTGAAAATGTAATACAAGAGACCCGAAAACCGTTAAATCAGTTCCTACAAAAACTGTTATTAACAAAGGGGAGGTATACAATACATGAGTCATTGAATGTTTTTGATAAGACAAGATATATAATTGAATATGATACGCCAGAAAACTTAATAGAAATATTAAGGGAGTATCTAAAACCAAACATAACGGAAGGAATTCATTGCACATTAGAAGATCTTTATCATATAAAATTACCATTAAAAAATAACTTTACCAACAAATTTCTTTATACTAAAATATTTCTACAAGACGTGGGAAATAATGAAGATAAGGCTATCATAATAGAAGAAACACATAGCCGTGCTCACAGAGGACTAGACGAAAATTATAAACAAATCAATAGATTATTTTATTGGCCAAATTTATATATCAATTTAAAGGAATATATAAAAAATTGTACAATTTGCAACGAAAATAAATACAACCGGCATCCTATTAAAATCCCTATTGGGGAAGCTCCTATTCCAACTAAAGGAGAGAATTTACACAACGACATTTATTACGCGCTTTCTTATTTTCTTATTTTCTTAACCTGTATTGACGCATATTCAAAATTCCTGGTTGTAAAAGAAATTAAAAATAAACTAAACATCGAGAATAAAGTAATGGAATTACTCCAACATTTTCCCCACGCCAAAGTATTATGACTGATAATGAACCGAGCTTCACCTCTGCTCAATTTAAATCCTTTGCACAAAGATGTGGTTTAACTCTACATTTCGCCGACCCCAGACACAGTACCTCGAACGGACAAGTAGAAAGGGCACATTCAACATTAACAGAATTAGCTCGTTGTATAAAGGAAGAATTTAATCTCACTGACTATTCTGAAATAATTATTAGAGCCGCAAAAGAATTCAATCAAAGCATTCATTCTACAACAAACAAAAAACCTTTTGATATTCTATATAATAAAGTTGATCACGAAAACATTTCAAGAATTCTAAAGAACACACAAGAAAAAATGTTAGTAACACACAATGAAGGTCGTAAAGAAAAATAATATCATGTAGGGCAAGTTGTTTATGAGAAGAAACACGGAGAAAGAAATAAGCTATAAACTAGATACAAAAAACAGGTTGTTAAGGAAAACTTACCTAACAAAGTTATAATCAATAATAGAAACAGGACTATTCACAAAGACAACATTAAGTTTTAACAAATACCATATTTTTTTATTAAATTACAGAAAATGCATTTCTTATTAATTCTAATAACATTCGTAATGATAACCACTTCAGAAATAATTGATTACTCCAATCACGAATTCTTCCTGTTCAAGGACAAAAAGGATGTCCTTACCTATGAATCATATGCTGACTTATACCACGTAACTAACTTAAGTTTTTATAAAGAAATAATCTATCTAGAATCAGGATATGTAAGAAAAGATAAAAATATACGGACACAATGGGAAATTACTTACGAAATACAGATAATAGAATTAATTTTGTCACAACTGATATCAACTAGATCAAAAAGGGGAATAAATGAGTTAGGCACTGTTTGGAAACGGTTAGCTGGAACTCCGGATCACGATGATTTCATTAAAATACAGAATAAAATAAATGATTTAATTGAAAACAATAACCAACAATTTATTATTAATTCCAAATTGTTTAAAGAGATAAAATCACTTTCCGATCATTTTAAAAACATTTTTATCGATCAAGAATTACCATTACGAAAACATCGTTTACGTTTATAAACATTTGACTTACAAAACATTATTGATACTATCACACTGGCCAAAATTGATTTATTCAACAAAAAAATTTTAAATAATGAAGACATTAAAGAAATATTAGATCACGAACAACAGCCTGTACTTATTGCAAACTTAATGGACATCGCCATATTCAAAATTGTATTGCATAAAGAACCCTTAATAATTTATATAAAATACCCCGTTATAACAAACAGATGCGAAATTTACTATGCCAGATCCATTTCACATAATGATGGAAAATTACTTATAAGTAACCAGGTCGCAAAATGCGAAAATACCTTTTATGAAATATCTAATTTTAAGAACGAACTTTTCAACAACTATTGTATTATAAGTAAAGATAAGACTTGTTTTACCCGCTTACTAAATGGAGAAAAATCAATTTGCACTAAAATTCTAGAAAAAAATAAGAATATAGATATCATTCAAGAAGGTGCCATTCTAATAAATGGAAATAATATTGTGAACGATTCTCATTTAAACGGGTCATATTTAATAACATTTAACAGCACAACTACAATAAATAATATTTCATACACCAATTCAGAAAACAAAATACTTGAATACATAACTACCAACCACTTTAAAAACTTAGAAATGCACCAATTCAGAAAACAAAATACTTGAATACATAACTACCAATAACTTTAAAAACTTAGAAATATCAGAATATATAAAATCCAACAATTCAGAACTTTCTCTTGACAACATTAATATTTTAAACCCATTTATTGAAATTTACAATTGGAAAATTTCAATTTCATTTAAATTAATAATTTTAATAATTTTGTATTTCTTAACTATTTTAATAATAAAATTCAGATATTATATATTTGTAACCAAACAAAAACGGCCAGAACCAGAAAAACCAAATAATGATGTAGAATTTTTAACAGAATTAAATTAACGTTTGAACGAAACTAATAATGAAGCGGGACGCGTCATTTTAGAAGGGGGAGAGTTATCCAACCCATGAACATAGCTCCCTTCCACAGTTTATAAACAAATTTCAATTCTCAATCTCGTCGGCATTTCCTTTGCCTTTGTTTTTGTCATTGCCTTTGCCAGCACTCAGCTACCCGCTAACATAAGCAACCCAAACTTAACGTAAACACAGCTTCCGCTTGGAGACCAAACCACGGCCGACTTATTGCGCATCAATCAAAAACTGCATCGATCAGCATAATTGAATTTCACAATGCAGTGGAATAATTCCAGCATAAAGCTTTTATCGAAAGTTCGGTAATTTTGCAAAAGAAAAGCTTCTGGCCGAGGTTGATTGGATTAGGACTTAGAATTTGAAGATCAGTCTGAATCGGGACGAGATCGTCAACAGCTCGAAGCTAAAGATAAGCTACCAAGTGTCTCGTAATAGTATAAGTGAAAAAGTTTATCACCGAATAAATGTTAAATAATAAAAAATAAAATTTATTTTTTTAAATAAATAAAGAGTAACAATTTTAATTTGCATGTGGTTGCATGCAGATCCAGGACGTGTATTGCTACCAACAGAGCAGTTGGCGGCTGAGCTTATATCAATGTTTGGTGAGAGGAAGTCGAAGTTAGAAACAAGGCGAAAATTTGAGGAACGAAAATGGACAGCGGGCGAAAGCTTTGTTGCTTATGCAGACGATAAGGTAATGCTTGCACATGGAATAAAAATGGATGATGAAGAATTGGTGGCGCTCCTCATTGAAGGTATTCCGAATCAAAGGTTACGTAACCAAGCCCGTATCCAATGCTTTGAAGATATCCAGCACATACAGCGGGCATTTGCGGAAGTGAAACTACCGAAAATGTATGAAGCAGACAAGAAGGTGGCATCGGTGAACAATAATAGCAGCACACTCTTCCGTTGTTTCAATTGCAATTCGAAGGGACACTGGGCCAAAGAGTGCAGGAAGCCAAAGCGCGAAAAAGGGTCATGCTATGCCTGTGGTGAGATGGGGCACTTTGCAGCAAAGTGCCTGAAAAACAAGAATGGGGATGAAAACAATTACGTAAGATATTTTGAAATTAATTTTATGAACAATTCTAAATCAAAATTTATTACAGATTGCCTCATAGACACGGGAAGCCCCATTTCGTTCATAAAAATTAGTAAAGTACCTAAAGATGTTATTGAAGTACCAGTTTTAAGTTCATTTTACGGATTAAACAAAAGTTCCTTGAAAACATGTGGAAAAATATTTGAATAAAATACACTTTAATTTAATAATAGTGGCAAACGAGTCTAAGAGTCATAATGTAGTATTGGGAAGAGATTTTATGGAAGCATGCAACTTATGCTTGAATCTGGACACCTTGAAAATGATTACAGTGGATAAAATTGAAAGTCGATGTAACAAGAAAAGCGATAAAATGTTAGAAGAAACAAATATGTACAACTATAGTAAAACAGCGATAGTGTTAGTCAAGGTAGTAGTAAAAGTCAAATGATTAGTGACAAGGTTAAAAATAAATTAGAGAAAGCGGTCAATGCTGAAATAAGCACAGCGGAGAGGGAAATGCTTGAAATTAATGTAATAGATAACTCAATTGATTACAAAATAGGCGATCAGGTGGATCATAATATGAAATGTCAATTTATTGAGTTGGTAGAAAAATGTTATGTTAATAATGAAAGACCGAATGAACCGGAGATTCGGTGTGAAATACAATTAAGATTAAATGACCCGAAACCGTTTAGTTGTTCTCCTAGAAGATTAGCATATACTAAAAAAGAAAAGCTGCAGATTATTTTAGATGAGTATCTAAAAAACGGAATTATTAAACCGAGTGATTCAGAGTGAAAGAAAACAGGTTATGTGTTGATTACAGAAAACTTAACAAAACAAGGGTCAAAGATAATTATCCTTTACCATTGATTGATGATCTGTTGGATAGATTAGTAAATAAAACGATATTCTCGAAGTTAGATCTTAAACATGGCTACTTTCATGTTTTTGTAAATAAGGAATCAATGAAATATACATCTTTTATGACGCCTTTAGGACAGTTTGAATTTTTAAGGATGCCAATGGTGCTGAAAAATGCACCGGCGGTCTTTCAGAGATTTATTAATAGAATTTTCGAGGATATGATAAGGCAGGATAAAGTTATTATATATATGGATGACATTATGATAGTTAGCAAAGGAATTAAGGAAAATATGGAAGTACTTAGGGAAGTTTTTGACAGGTTGACGTGTAGTATGCACACATATCGGTTAACCACTGTATTCATAATATACAATCACATTGTAGCACTCTGTTGCAATGTGTACATAAACAGTTCAGCCCAAGCGTATGTCGAGGGCAACAATCCTAATTGCATGATCAGCAGTACTCACGCTGGCCAAGCGCTGACCGTTAATATGTGTGCCTATAGCACCCCTCCTCCAGCACCGTCGCTCGGCGACAATATATATATATAGTGACGTATTCACGCCAACTCATCACGCTCAGTTAATTGAATATTCGCGCCACCCAAACTGGGCCGCTCTTGTAAACGGATTCCCAAGCCTGACCTAGCAGTTTCGTCTGCTCTCTCTGAAGCTCTCCTTAACGTAAACATCCAAGAACATCACATGATTTTACCGTTTAAAGCTATTTTCTGCGTTATCTGCGTGTCGATCGTCTATTACTTCACTTCACAACCTTGGGAGATATTCCGTTTTTTTTCCTATTCTTTATTTCTGTAACCCATAGAGGCCCCTCCTCAATCTCACTCACATTTGAAATTAGTCTTAAGTTGAAAGTTATACCGTAAAGTTCAATAAGTCTAAAACCGATATTTAATAAAAACCAAAACCGAATTTATTCAGTGTTTAATTTATTTCGGAGTTGATCCTAGTTTAAATACGGATCATTTGTTCGACTTGAAAATAAAAACTATTTAACTTTCAGCGTTGATCTTAGTTTAAATACGGATCATTTGTTCGGCTCAATTAAAAACTATTTAACTGGCGCAGTCGGTAGGATAACTCAAAGATTGCTTGATGCGAAAATATAAATTTTTTAATTCCTGTAATCTGTGTTATCCGCCAAAGAACTTACGTAGTGTTACTGTGAAAGTGAAGTGTTGGCCATTAATACGCCTACACTTAAAAGAACAGTGAGACACATCTGTTTAAACAACAGTGAACTTCCAACATTTGCCGGAGCTATAAATCCAGAAATTTTTTTTGGTTACTCCGAACAAGTGAATTGCTGGAAAATAAAAAATAAAAAAAAAGAACCTAAAACTAAATATATTAAGGAATTACCAAATAAGGGAAAAATTAAAATCTAAGTGAAACAAAACATAAGGAAGTAAACCCAAATCAATCAGTTAAAAAAAAAAAAATCTTTAATACGAACTATTAAATAAGTGCATATAAAACAAAACTATATACACTCAAAGAAAATATATATATAAATAAACTCTATCTAAGCTCAACGGAAAATAACAAAAGAAATAAATCTTAACGTGTTTTCAAGAGAGGAGAGTTATAGACTTCAAACGTAACATAAGTGAAAAATCAATAAGAGTGAATAAAATTTAAATGAAGACAAACAAAAAACTGAAGATATAAAGTTTGAATAAATTAAAAATAAACTAAAACTATACAATACAAAAATAAAAATAACAATAATAAAATTATGAAATAACCGCTACTCACGAAACATCAGCAACTATAAACATTTAAAAACAAAAAAAAAAAAAACCAACAATTTTGTACTCTAATAAAAAAAAAAAAAATGGCAGTAGCAGCACCAAGCCCAATAATGCTGTCCGACTCGAACATGATTCAGGTTGAACGACAAATAAATGGAGTCGAACACTTCAACGGGGACCCACAGACCCTGTATTCGTTCATCAGCCGCATCGATTTCATCCTGGCACTATATGAAACGACCGACGAACGGCAGAAGCTCACCATCTTCGGACACATTGAGCGCAACATCGCGGGAGAGGTCATCCGCACACTAGGAGTTACGAACCTCACCACCTGGACGGAACTCAGGACTCATCTGATCCTAAACTACAAACCCCAGAGACCAAATCATCTACTATTGGAGGACTTCCGGAATACCCAATTCCGAGGTAACGTTCGTGAATTTTTAGAAGAAGCCGAACGTAGACGGCAGATATTAACAAATAAGTTAGACTTAGAAAGCGACACTGCAGAAACTACCCTGTATAACCAACTAATACGAACCAGTATAGAAACTTTAATTCTAAGATTACCAACTCACATACAGTTAAGAATTAAATGCGAAATTCCGAATTTAAGATCATTAATAAATATATTGCAAGAAAAGGGAATTTATGAAATAGAAACTACATACAAGAACAATACAAAGCCAGTCTCAAATCCCATTAAATCACCTAACAATGCAACTCACAGACAAACAACTAACTACTATAATCATACAACACCATTCCAACCATCATACAACGCCATGTATTAACCAATTCGCCAACCAATTTCATATATACCACCTCAATTACCCAGAACTAACCCTAATCCGTTTTCCCAATACCAATACCGTCAACTTCACCCTCATCCTAACGTATCTGTTATAGCTCAACCTAGACCATTGAATCGTCAACATACATTTGACCAGAACCGACCAGGACTTAGTTATTCAAACGCACTAAATACAAGAGAAAATAAAACGACCGCTGGACCAGCACTAAAGAGACAACGACCGTCTGACAGTGGACAATCACGTATGAGTTTTTGATGAGGCTCGTTACCAAGAAGAATTAGACCAAACTCATCAACAGTTCAATCCTTACATGCATTACGGGAATCATCCCCAATATCCTTTCGATCTTTACATGCCTTACGGGCCGCCCCCCAACAACATCCCGATTTATTACATGCCTTACGACCCCCCAA
>NW_022881247.1:0-145519 GCF_004382145.1 Drosophila mauritiana | reverse complement strand
ATTGGGACGAAAAACTCTCTTGCTTGCCATTTATACTCGACTAAAGGCGCTGCCAGAATGTGGCTAGATGCGTCTCCAGTTTTAACCCACCACCTGGAGCGAATATTCGAATGCTATTAAGATGAGTTCGGTTCGACACTCGACGAAGCCGAGATTCACTACATAATGTCAAATGCTGTTCGCCGACAGAAGGCAACTATCAAGGAGTACTGCTTTCGCATGTCAGCCTTGGAAATCGTTAAAATTTAAGCGAGTCTGCTATTATTCGATATGCCCGAACTGGGTTAAAGCACCGAGAGCTACAACAGAGCATTGTGATTACAAAATTTGCAACGATGAAGCAGATGCGTGACGTCATTGACGAGTATTTTGTCAACCGAGGTAGGCTTCAACTGCCAAATACGATCCAGTATCGAAGAACGATGAACCGAAATCTAAACAACACGAGTCTGCAACAACAACGATAAATTAAAATGCTTTAATTTCATTTCAGGTCATTTTTCGAACAAATGCCCACAACCACCGAAACGACACCGATGTACTACGTGTAATGAAGTACACCCCAACAACGATAACTGCGTTAAACCCGAAGCGAGTACACGACGCATTGGGGCAACGAATCAAGATAAGTGTTTCTACAAAACCATCATCGTCCAATCGAAACCGTATACTGCGTTTATTGACACAGGTAGCCAAGCTAGCATGGTTGTGAGACTGTAGCACAACAACTCGACGCCAAACGATGCAAGTGCGCAATGCAAATTCATGGTATTTGTGGTGGAGTACGCATTCTAAACGAAGCAATCATCATCGAACTGATCATCGATAATACTGTCACCGAAGCACTGATGTATATAGCCGAAGACAAAATCGTACAGCAAGATTATCTTATCGGCCAGGATATCCTTGTTAACCCAAATCTTACGCTGAATTTGAGAACGGAATGATGACTTTTGAGAGCAAACGAGCAACACAACAAGTATCTCACTTCAAGAAAATTACTAATCTTCTTTCTAATATCGAAACTAATGACGATAAGACACGCATGCAGAATTACTAGAAGATTATGCCGATGTCTTTTCCTCTGCCTTAAAGGAATTGGAAAAACGAATGTGGTCGAAGCTGAAATTGAAGTAGAAGATAAACAAGCAGTGGCCCAAGCGCCATAACGAATTCCTGAACCTAAGCGTGACGTTGTGAACGCTATGATTGACGAGCTCCTCCAACACGATATTATTGCCAAATCAACATCTGAGTATGCGAGCCCAGTAGTTTTGATTAAAAAGAAGAACGGAGGCGATCGACTGTGTGTTGACTACCGACGTCTGAACAAGCTGATCAAGAAAGAAAACTTTCCTGTGCCAAACATTGAAGAACGTTTACAAGAAGCGAAAGGATTCAAATTCTTTTCTACGTTCGATTTGAACAGCGGATATTATCAGATCGTAGTATCACCTGAGAGTCGCAAATTTACCGCATTCATTACAACCGACGGATTGTATGAATTCAAACGAATGCATTTGGGTTAAAGAACGCACCGGCGGCTTCTAATCGATTGATGGCTGAGATACAGAACGTGTCCGAAGGGGAGCATTATATGGACGACATATTAATTGGCAGCCATTCGTTTACCGAGATGTATGAGAAACTTCAACGTATACTGCAAGTGCTACGAGAATTTGGCCTCACCCTGAACGTTGACAAGTGCGAATTGTACAAGCAGACAATTTCATTCTTGGGGCACCAGCTGCACGCAACCGGGATAAGTCCAGGTGAAGTCAAAACCAATGCCATTGCACAGTTTCCACGTCTAAGGAACGTTTCGGATGTACGAAAATTCCTAGGGCTTAGCGGATACTTTCGAAAGTTTATCCCCGGATACGCCATTATTTCCGAGCCCTTACGCAAGCTACTACGCAAAGACCAGCCGTTTAACCACACAGCAGGATGACGCATTCAATGAACTTAAACAACGCCTTATTTCGAAGCCTGTTCTTATTAGCTACGACGTCAGCGCAGAACACGAATACATACTGATGCTAGTTCTGTTGGTTTAGCCGGAGTTCTATTGCAAAAGGAACATGATCAGTTAAAGCCAGTAGCCTATTATAGCCGATCGACGACATATAGCGAAATGAAGTTCCACAGCTTCGAGCTAGAAGCTTTGGCTGTTGTCGAGTCGCTGGAACGTTTAAAGTATTATGTCTATGGGAAACAAATTTGAGTCATCACTGATTGTAATGCGTTAAGAACGACGATGGAGAAACGAGAGCTGATACCCCGAATTGCCAGATGGTGGCTACGCATCCAAGAATTCGATATTGAGATACTGCATCGCTCAGGTACGCGTATGGAACACGTCGATGCCTTAAGCCGAGCACCATATGAAGATTTGAGTGAAATGAAAGAAGCAGACCTAAAGATATTCAAGACCGTCATTGATGAAGCCGATTGGTTGTTTGCTGTACAATTGCAGGACGAGAAAATAAAACGAATTGCTAGCGAAATGATCGCTAAGAAGATCACTGAAAACGATGCGCTTATATCGCAAACATAACAACAAGCACCTTTGGGTTGTACGCTATCGCGTTCTTGTAGAATGTCACGACAACGCAGGACATATGAGCACCGACAAAACAATCAGCCGAATTATAAATCAATTCTGGTTCCCCCGTATGCGAAATTATGTTAAAGGATACATTAATTCATGCGTAGGTTGTTCCCTGTATAAGCAACGAGGAGGTCGCCAAGAGGGTCAATACCATTACGATAACATCAAGCCAGTACCGTTCGCTACGGTACATATCGATCATCTAGGACCTTTTCCGGGAAGTTCCAAGCGTAATGAGCATATCCTGGTAATCGTTGATGCATTTACAAAGTTTACGATCATACGAGCCGTTAAAAGCACCGCAACCCGACACGTTATTGAAATTCTCCGAGATGTTTGCAGCTACCTTGGTGACCGACCGAGGAGCTGCTTTTACGTCAAAAGATTTCGAAAGATTCTGTCGAGGACATAATGTCAAGCATGTACTTAATGCTGTTCGCACCCCGCGAGCAAATAGACATGCCGAACGCACTAACCGCATAATCCTATCAATGCTATTGCCTACTGTTGAGAATGAGAAGCGCTGGGATGGGAAACTGTACCAAGTCCAGTGGAGCATTAACACGATGACCAACAAGACTACTAATCGTTCTCCATTTCAGCTATTATATTGTTATGAGCCACGAGACACGTTGAAGAACTCCGTAGTACAAGCGTTGCAATGTACTGATGACCAAGTGCTGACCACCGAAGAGTTGCAACAGCTTCGTACCGATACTGCAACACGAATTGACGAATATCGAGCAGAAGCTAAGAAACGTTACGATGCCAAACACGCCAAGCCGACGGTTTACAGCGAAGGAGATTTAGTTTTGGCCGAAAACGAACCAGGTAGTACAGGCACTTCACGTAAACTCGAGCCTCGTTATAAAGGCCCGTTTATCATCGCAAAGAAACTACCACATGATCGATATTTGGTCGAAGATTTGCCGAATGGCCAAGGAACTCAGCGACACTATAAATCCGTGTATGCGTCCGATAAACTCAAGCCGTGGTGCCAGATACCATTAGATGACACCGATGATGAGGACAACCCAGCAGATAAATATCTTAACGATTCGTGCGAGGTCGCTACGATATGTCAGGAAGCCGACTGTAAGCATATGGCAACCTTGCCTGTCAAGTACGGTGGTAACGCGGGAGAACAGATGGCTATGCTAATTTGTGTTCGCTCAGTCGTCGTCGAAGTGCAAGCCGTCGCGCAGCGTCTGTACGCGTGATCATATTTAATTCACCCTTTCCACGATAATGCCACTATCGACGAGGTCCTCAGCTTCCCCTGGGTGAATGATGAGATTAAGAAAAGCAGCAGGCAGTACATGCAGAGGCTTCAAGACCACCCAAACAACCTGGCACAAGACCTGCTGGACTCCAGTCAACGCACCAGGAGGCTGCACCAATCCCACCCTTTGGACCTCTCTGGGATTAGACACGCACATTAAATTAAATTATATACTTACATTATTATATACATCATACATACAATATCGACAGTTATTGTAAAGTTTCGCAACAAATTATGTAATCCATTAATTCTCTACCGTT
Organism: Drosophila mauritiana; assembly: GCF_004382145.1. Taxonomy (NCBI): domain Eukaryota; kingdom Metazoa; phylum Arthropoda; class Insecta; order Diptera; family Drosophilidae; genus Drosophila; species Drosophila mauritiana. The sequence goes on along the minus strand of NW_022881247.1, from coordinate 141,363 downwards.
AAGTTTAGTCCTCAAATTTAATGATTGTCCGCGAAGGACAGTTTTAAATTAATACATCAAAAAAAAAAAAAAAATATTTAATTCATTTAATATTTCATATATCTAATTTCATTTAATAAACTTATATTTGCTCAATCTCATAGCCTCACCACTCCTAAAGCCATTCCTCCTTACACATGTTCGAACAGCACATGGTTGAACAGAACATGTTCGAACAGAACATGTTCGAACAGAACATGTTCGAACAGAACATGTTCGAAGAGAACATTTTGAAACAGAACATGTTCGAACACAACATGTTCGAACAGAACATTTTCGAACAGAACATGTTCGAACAGAACATGTTCGAACAGAACATGTGCGAACAGAACATGTTCGAACAGAACGTGTTCGAACAGAACATGTTCGAACAGAACATGTTCGAACAGAACATGTTCGAACAGAACACGTTCGAACAGAACATGATCGAACAGAACACGTTCGAATAGAACAGAACAGCACATTTTCGAACATACATGATCGAACAGAACAGGTTGGAACAGAACATTTTCTGTTCTGTTCTGTTCTATTCGAACATGTTCTGTTCGAACATGTTCTCTTCGAACATGTTCTGTTCGAATATGTTCTGTTCGAACATGTTCTGTTCGAACATGTTCTGTTAAACATGATCTGTTCGAACATGTTCTGTTCGAACATGTGCTGTTATGTTCTATTCGAACATGTTCTCTTCGAACATGTTATGTTCGAACATGTTCTGTTCGAACATGTTCTGTTCGAACATGTTCTGTTCGAACATGTTGTGTTCGAACATGTTCTGTTCGAACATGTTCTGTTCGAACATGTTGTGTTCGAACATGTTCTGTTTGAAAATGTTCTCTTCGAACATGTATGTTCGAACATGTGCTTTTCGAACATGTTCATTTCAAACATGTTCTGTTCGAACATGTTTTGTTCAAACATGTTTTGTTCAAACTTGTTCTGTTCGAACGTGTTCTGTTCGAACATGTTCTGTTCGAACATGTTCTGTTCGAACATGTTCTGTTCGGACATGTTCTGTTCGAACATGTTCTGTTCGAACATGTTCTGTTTCAAAATGTTCTCTTCGAACATGTTCTGTTCGAACATGTTCGTTTCAAACATGTTCTGTTCGAACATGTTGTGTTCGAACATGTTCTGTTTCAAAATGTTCTGTTGAACGTGTTCTGTCCGAACATGTTCTGTACGAACATGTTCTATTCGAACATGTTCTGTTCGAACATGTTGTGTTCGAACCTGTTCTGTTTCAAAATGTTGTCTTCGAACATGTTCTGTTCGAACATGTTCTGTAAGAAAATGTTCTGTTCGAAAATGTTCTGTTCGAACATGTTCTGTTCGAACATGTTCTGTTCGAACATGTTCTGTTCGACCATGTTCTGTTCGAAAATGTTCTGTTCGAACATGTTCTGTTCGAGCATGTTCTGTTCGAACATGTTTTGTTCGAACATGTTCGGTTCGAACATGATCTGTTCGAACATGTTCTTTTCGAACATGTTCTGTTCGAACATGTTATGTTCGAATATGTTCTGTTCGAACATGTTATGTTCGAACATGTTCTGTTCGAACATGTTATGTTCGAATACGTTCTGCTCGAACATGTTCCGTTCGAACATGTTCTGTTCAAACATGTTCTGTTCGAACATGTTCTGTTCAAACATGTTCTGTTCGAACATGTTCTGTTTGAACATATTCTGTTCGAACATGTTCTGTTCGAACATGTTCTGTTCGAACATGTTCTGTTCGAACATGTTCTGTTCGAACATGTTCTGTTCGACCATGTTCTGTTCGAAAATGTTCTGTTCGAACATGTTCGATTCGAACATGATCTGTTCGAACATATTCTGTTCGAACATGTTCTGTTCGAACATGTTATGTTCGAATATGTTCTGTTCGAACATGTTCTGTTCGAACATGTTCTGTTCGAACATGTTCTGTTCGAACATGTTCTGTTCGAACATGTTCTGTTCGAACATGTTCTGTTCAAACATGTTCTGTTCGAACATGTTCTGTTCGAATATGTTCTGTTCGACCATGTTCTGTTCGAAAATATTCTGTTCGAACATGTTTTGTTCGAACATGTTCGATTCGAACATGATCTGTTCGAACATATTCTGTTGGAACATGTTCTGTTCAAACATGTGTAGTAGGCTAGAGGTACATAAGTGTAGTATAGCAACATAGTATATAAACATTAAGTGTATAAACATTATGTCATGGTTCGCTTTCGGGTGGCATTCTCTCTGTTTCGCAACATCGGCTCTGTAGCAACAAGCATAGATGCAGATCGCTAACGGAGAGGGAGTCAGTCGAATGCTAAAGCTGGAAATGAAAAGTACCGAATAAACTGAAGAGGCTAAATCCTGTGTTCCTGTGTTATTTAAATTAGAGGGCTTATTATACCCCTACAATATCAGAAGTGGGCCGATCACGAGCCAAAGAAAAAAAAATGAATATAAGCAATGCATCGACGGAGCAGTTAAAAGGGTGGTTAAGTGAAATAAAAGAACCGACCACGGGAACAAAAAGAGAATTGATTTTGCGTTTGAATAATTTAACAAACAAAAAGCGAAATCAATTGAAATTATTATTAAAAAGCGAGGAAGAAGATTTCTACGGAAGAAGCAATAATAATGTTCAAAAAGGAAAAAGAAATAACGCAAAAGACGGAGAGCATAAAGACGACGAAAGTGACGGCGAAGCTGGAGATAGCAACGAAGACGGCGATGAGAAGAGCACTGTGCGCAACAACAAAAGTAACGGCGAACATGACGACAGAAGTGCGGTACGCAGTTACAAGAACAACAGTGCAGACGGCGCCCGAGTTACCACCCCACCCCCTAAACCCCCACGCCTCTAAACAAATCGTCGGACACTCAACCGGGAAGACGGCAACTGGAACACCGCATCCGGCCGAATGCTGACATTCCGGCCGAATGCTGACATTGCACAAAAAGTCGCACTGCAACATTGTCCCCAGCTAGCCAGCCACATGCCGAGTCGGCATGTTCATTATGTTTACAATTAAGAACCTATGTACTTATGTATAAGATGGAAACGGAGGATTGGAGTAGCCTCTTTCTGACAATAAACTTCACTCTGATTTTGAACTTCAAGAAAGTCAGTCGTATTCTTTATTGGAAATCTTCACACTACAAATATCTGCTGAAACCAAAAAACCTTCATACATATACACATCATATCTTCACAAAAGGCTCCACCCTCGAGTGCACGGACTTAACTGGCGCAGCCGGTAGGATGTCCTACCTATTAATAATCACCTACCTGTAAGTAAACATGTAAGAAACGAAGCAAACTATATGAAAGATGTCGACTGAAAGTGACTAGGAACAAATTTGTATAAAACAAAATTGAAGCTGTGAAGTACCAAATGAAACTCAAACATACATTCAAACACAGAAAAAAAAATGAGAGAAAAAATTTAAAAAAATAAATAAAAAAAAAAAAAAAAAAAAAAAAAAGTGCAAGTGTATCGTACTGCCGCGCTGACGTGAATCTATCGCTGATCATCACGCCATCGGTATGTCCATACTCTGCCAAACGTCATAATTTTTATAAAAAGTGCAAGTGTACCGTACTGCCGCGCTGACGTGGAATCTATCGCTGATCATCACGCCATCGTATGTCCATACGCTGCAAACGTCATAATTTTTATAAAAGGTGCAAGCGTACCGTACTGCCGCGCTGATGTGGAATCTACCGCTGATCATCACGTCATCGGTACTTACATACGCTGGCCAACGCATCGCCAAAGCCTCTATATACACTTATATATTTGAGCATACAATATCAACTACAATCCAATACATTCACGTACTGTACCGCCTCGTTGGCATGGAATCAAACGCTGATCACCATGCCACTGTGGTATAAACAAACGAAGCACCAAAGCCTCTCTAATACACTATACACTCAAAACGTACACTGCCATACGTCGGCGAAAAATCAAAACATAAGCAAAAATCATTTCAAACCAAGCGAGGCTCATTCTGCGTACCACAGCGACAACGAAGCTGCATGTGTAGTGGCGCACCCATGTCTGGGTAGCCGAGGTAGGGGAAAACGCTTGAGTATCGTCAAGTGTTCTCGCCTTTCACTCTTCTACAATGGGTTGCTACGCTCATGTATTGCACATTAAAATAACCAAAACAAAGGTACTAAAGAAGTCGACATATACAGATATATTTTGTTTCCTTTCATTGTGTAATTTTGTATATCAAACAAATACTAATACCAATCACATTGCAGAACATAAAAGAGAAAATATAAAGCCAAAGACAGACACCTATACACATCATATCTACACACCCATACACTCTAGTAAACAAGAAATTTGTTCATTATTTTTTCAATCATACATAATATATTAAGTAACCTCAAATTTAATGTCAAAAAAGTTCGTTTACAACCTTAGGAAAACTACACGTTCAGTTGTTGGAGTTCCACCAAACACTAATAGGCCCCCACATCCCGTTAGACGTCCTGACTCCCTTCCCCCGATTTCGGAAGAACACAAATCAATATCTTCCCAAACCCCCATAATGGACTCGGGAAACGATTCTGCCCGTCCCACTCCATCCCCTCTGGCGCCCACTGTCAGTGGTATTAGCTCCCTAATTTCAACTACGTTCAAGCCTAAAGATATCATGGCATTTGTTGAGCATTTGCCAACCTTTGATGGTACACCTCGTCAATTAGATAGGTTTATCACTAGCGTAGAAGAAATCCTGATGCTCATCAGGGGAGCTGACCAAACACCGTATGGCCTGCTTACTCTGAGGACCATCAGGAACAAAATCATTGATAGGGCCGACGAAGCCTTGGAACTGGCGAATACCCCCTTGGTTTGGGATGAGATTAAAAGCAACCTCATCCGCCTTTACTCGAGCAAGAAAAGCGAGGCCAACTTGTTAAGCGAGCTTAACACATTTTCGGACAACCTGACCTTGGGCCAACTGTTCTTTGGTATATCAAAGGTGAGAAGCCAACTCTTCTCCATACTCAAGAACAGCGAACACAACAACACTGTTGTAGATGCAAAAAAGGTTGTCTACAACGAGGTTTGTCTCAATGCTTTTATGACTGGTTTGAAGGAACCTCTCAAGACTTTCGTCAGGATAAAGTCCCCTTCTACACTTGAACAGGCGTACGAGCAATGCCAAATAGAGCAGACCTTATATAGGGCACAAAACAAGCGAACCAACAGACCAGAGCAGGGACCCAATGGATCAGACAATAAAACCTACCGAAATAGTTACGACAGCAATTACCGCGGCGGACGTAACGACCGAAATGACCGTAGGGGACCATACTCTAACTCTAACTCTAACTCTAACTCTAACTCTACCTCTAACTCTGGCCAAAATAGACCATTTAATTCACACAATCGCACACCCCAATCCGGCACCAATGACAACCGGGCCAATACATCAAACCCCTTTCGAGCACCTTCATATAGTTTGAATAATATAGAGGAGAACCCTCAACCTGATTCAAATTTTCAGCAAACGGCCTCGGGAAACCAACAGGGTACATAAGCCCAGCCACGCACAGCCCCTCGCTTCCTTTTATAAAAATCAAACTATCCCAGACAAACCCCCTGAAGTTTTTAATTGACACAGGCTCTACACACTCCTTCATCGACCCAAAATATGTCGACCCTAAGAACTGTGTGACCTTAGATACGCCCATAACACTCAAAACAGCCCTGAACAGTTTTAAAATCTATCAAAATGTCTCTATACCATTCCCACCGGAATTCCAAATCACGGGCAAAATGACCCTTCTACCTTTCAAGTTCCACTCTTATTTTGACGGATTGATAGGAATGGACTTATTATCTTACCTAAAAACAGAAATAGATTTACTTAACCTAAATCTAAAAACCCCAAGTACCATTATACCCTTATGGACCCACAGTAACTTAACTTCAAACGTATTTAATATCTCTGGACATACGAAAACTATTTTGCCACTACCAGTGGAAACCAAACAGGGCGACTTCTACATCGATTCAATTACAATCAATGATGACTTAATAATATCAGACGGGATTTATAATTCCCAAAACTATATTGCTAATTTCGTTATCACAAACTATAGCGAGAGGGATCAGTTATTGTACCTCGAGAGCCCGATAAAAAGCATGCCATACTCCACAGCCAACAATGTTGAGCTTTTCAGTATCACTTCAGACACCCCACAGCCCCAAAACTCCGCAGCGTCGTTACAAGCCCTTGACGTCGATCACCTCTCCTCTGAAGAGAAACAAAGCCTACTTTCACTTTGCAAAAGTTATCTAGATATCTTCTACAATGAAGACAAATCATTGACCTTCACCAACAAGATTACACACACGATTAAAACCACGGACGACACCCCCATTCATACAAAATCTTATAGATATCCTTACATTCATAAGGAGGAGGTCAAAAAACAAATAGAGGCAATGTTAAATCAGGACATTATCAAATCCAGTTATTCCCCGTGGAGCGCCCCCGTCTGGGTTGTCCCAAAGAAAATAACTCCTACGGGAGAGCAAAAATGGCGTCTAGTTATCGATTATAGAAAACTCAACGAGAAGACTATATCCGATAGATATCCAATACCTAACATCGCGGATATCTTAGACAGATTGGGCAAAGCCAAATATTTCTCCACGCTTGATCTGGCAAGTGGATTCCATCAGATAGAAATGAATCCCGACGACACACCCAAAACTGCATTTACAGTAGAGGGAGGTCACTACGAGTTCATTAGAATGCCGTTTGGCCTCAAAAATGCCCCAGCCACCTTCCAAAGGGTGATGGACAATATTTTTGGAGACCTTATCGGAACTATCTGCCTAGTTTACCTAGATGATATAATAATTTTCTCAACCTCCTTACAAGAACATCTCATACACTTGAAAACTATTTTTGGAAGACTCAGATCTGCCAACTTTAAAGTACAACTCACAAAATCCCACTTCCTCAGGCGGGAGACAGAATTCCTTGGCCACATCGTTTCACAAGAAGGTGTTAGGCCAAATCCCAATAAGATCGAAGCTATAAAAAACTTTCCATGTCCCCACAGTAAAAAGTCAATTAAGTCTTTCCTAGGGTTGTTGGGATATTACAGAAAATTTATCAGAGATTTTGCGAGACTTACCCAACCCATGACACAAAAATTAAGGGGAAACAATAAATCGATCATAATAGACGACGAATTCAAAAAGGCCTTTGAATATTGCAAAACCTTACTTTCTAACGACCCAATCCTCCAATACCCGGACTTTACAAAACCTTTTACACTAACCACGGACGCAAGTAATTTCGCAATAGGAGCTGTCCTATCCCAAGGTCCGGTGCATAGTGATAAGCCCGTATGTTTTGCTAGTAGAACCTTGTCGGCTGCGGAAACAAATTATTCCACAATTGAGAAGGAAATGCTGGCCATTATATGGGCGGTCCAATACTTCAGACCCTACCTCTTTGGCAGGAGATTCACCATAATCACCGATCACAAACCACTAACTTGGTTAATGAATTTCAAACAATCAAATTCTAAAATAGTTAGGTGGAGACTCCAGCTTCAGGAGTATGATTTCGATGTCGTCTACAAGAAAGGCTCTCAAAATGTAATTGCTGATGCTCTCAGTAGACCAGAGGCCTCTGTCAACCATAACGAAGCCCTATCAATTCCTCAAAATGTTTGCCCCATCTCAGAGAAACCCCTTAATGATTTTAATATTCAGCTCCTGTTCAAAATAACCCCAGATACAAATTACGCCACACTGACCCCGTTTAAACACAAACTTAGGAGGGAATTCTGTAAACCCAATTTTCAGTATGACGACATAGTTTGCATTCTCAGGCAGTCGTTAAAACCAAACAAGACATGCGCGGTATTTGCCCCCGACCACATTTTTCAAATGGTGGAACAAGCCTACCAAACCTACTTCTCAGCCCACAGTCAATTTAAACTCATTAGATGTTTGATCTTCCTCCCCGAAATTACTGATAGTACGGAGATCGAAAAAATTATAACCAACTATCACTGTAATAGTAACCATCGAGGGATCGATGAAACATATTTACACATAAAACGACAACAGTTCTTCCCACATATGAAAGAGAGAATAACTCAGTTAATTCGAAAATGCGAAACATGTTTAAAATTAAAATATGACAGACAACCTCAAAAGATCACCTACCAAATACCCGAACTACCTTCAAAACCGTTGGACATCTTACATATAGACATTTATACTATTAACAAAAATTATAACCTTACTATTATCGATAAATTTTCTAAGTTTGCGGCTGCCTACCCTATAACTAATAGGAATTGTATTAACGTAGTTAAAGCCTTAAAACATTTCATTTCCCAATTTGGTATTCCCAAAAAGCTGATCTATGATCAGGGAGCAGAATTCGCTAGCGATATGTTCAATAAGTTCTGCACTCAATTTAACATTGACCTGCACGTTACGTCTTTTCAACAATCCTCCAGTAACTCTCCCGTTGAACGGCTTCACTCGACACTAACTGAGATTTACAGAATAATACTTGACGCCAGGAAACAACAGAAACTCAGTATCGAACATGACGAGATAATGTCCGAAACCTTAATCACATATAATAACGCTATTCATTCTGCGACTAAACATACCCCCTTTGAACTATTTAACGGACGTACTCATATATTCAACCAAGCAATTCAGTTCAATAACGAACACGACTACTTAACGAAATTAAATGAATTTCGGGAGAAGTTGTACCCCCTCATCACGGACAAACTTTCAAATGACGTAGTTAGGAGAACCCTAAAATTAAATGAAACCCGAACAGACCCCGTAGACCTACAACCAGACACTTTAGTCCTTAGGAAGGAAAACGGACGTAATAAGATTACACCCAGGTTTTCGATTCACAAAGTCAAACACGACAAAGGTCATACATTGATAACTACTAGGAATCAAAAACTACACAAATCAAAAATTCGAAAAACAGTTTTGAAAAAAGACAAAAGCAACAACGTACCTAACACTGATAATAACTGACCCAACTACCTCTTAACTTACCATTTCAGGTTCACCCTTGTGCCAACTCAGGCTATCCATGTCCATTATTTAAATGATAACGCCCCTATAGCCAGGATAGAACTAGGGAAAGCCTTACTAATTGAGAGGTACAAAATAATTAGTCATGTAATCAACCTACAAGACTACAGCAGATGTATGGAACAATTCCATCTGACCATTAATAAATTTAACCCCGATTCCACGTTGACGGACTCCGTCACAATTTTAAAAGCCAAATTAACCCAAGCCCAAGTAAAGCTCAAAGCCCTTACACCATCATATAGAAACAAACGGGGTTTGGTTAACGGATTGGGGAGTCTAGTAAAGGTGGTTACCGGCAATATGGATGCCAACGACAATAAAGAAATACATGAAGAACTTGACAATATAAAGAAAAATTCCGAAGTCAGTAATGACAATTTCCAAAAACAAGTAATGTTTAACAACGAAATACTTATCCGGTTCGAAAATGTCACGGACCATATAAATAATGAGCAAATTTTGATAAGTAAATTCTTTGATACCTCACAAAACAAAATCTACAAACACTTAAACTTACAAGATACCCTTCTGGAAGAAATACAATATTTAAATAGGATTAATTATAACATAGAATTATTCATTAACCACCTAAATGACTTAACAGAAAGTATGCTATTGGCGAAAATAAATATAATTCCCAAGTTCATCCTAAATGAACAAGAAATGGATAAAATAAAAACAATACTGGAAAAACAAAATATCACAGTCAAAAATGAACAAAGTATATACAATTTCCTACAAATGAATACACTAAACTACGAACAAAAGATTATTTTTAATATCAAAGTCCCAATTTTTAAACAACCTTTTTATACCCTCGCCAGACTAGTTCCATTACCAATAAATAACACATATTTTGTAATAACCCCAAATTACCTAGCTTATAATATTAATAATAAGAAATTTCATATGACCCGTAAATGCCCCAAACTGGATAATACATTCTTGTGCGACGAGAACTTCTACGTTGATACACCACAGAACAACACATGCCTGGAACACCTTTTGAACGGAGAAAACAGTTCCTGCGATGTACGGGAAACCGGCCCCATCACCGACGTGTTCGAGGCAGAGAGAGGTTACATCTTCGCATTCAACGTGAACAAACTGAAGGTATCCCTAACAAACGGCTCCGAGCTCTCAATAATGGGGTCAGCCATCATCAGATACATTAACGAAACAATACAGATTAACGGTATCGATTACGACGGCACGGTTGACACGTTCCCTGAACAGACGGATTTTGATCTTCCCCCCATGCGAAAAGTAACTAGGAATACCACTATTACGGTACTAAGCCTAGAAAAACTGCACCTCGAAGCCACCCAAACAATGGATAAAATCCTGGCCGTCCATCACAATACTATAAAGCACACCTGGACACTCTACACTCTGCTCGGATTGGGAACGTCCCTAGTGGTCATCTTATGGCTGCACCGACGAACGAAACACATCGTCCACATCCACGAGGATCATCACGTACCAATCTACGCGCCATCCATACCTTCGCTATGGCCGTCACTTCGAACTGGGGGGGGAGGAGTTACCACCCCACCCCCTAAACCCCCACGCCTCTAAACAAATCGTCGGACACTCAACCGGGAAGACGGCAACTGGAACACCGCATCCGGCCGAATGCTGACATTCCGGCCGAATGCTGACATTGCACAAAAAGTCGCACTGCAACATTGTCCCCAGCTAGCCAGCCACATGCCGAGTCGGCATGTTCATTATGTTTACAATTAAGAACCTATGTACTTATGTATAAGATGGAAACGGAGGATTGGAGTAGCCTCTTTCTGACAATAAACTTCACTCTGATTTTGAACTTCAAGAAAGTCAGTCGTATTCTTTATTGGAAATCTTCACACTACAAATATCTGCTGAAACCAAAAAACCTTCATACATATACACATCATATCTTCACAAAAGGCTCCACCCTCGAGTGCACGGACTTAACTCCCGCAACAAAAACAGCGGCGACGGGAATAGCGACGAAAACGAAGTTGGCGGCAGCGAAGACGGCGACAAAGATGGCAGCGGTGAGAGAAGCAACAAAGAATTTGGCGAGAATAAACGAAATACAGTGGGACAAGCTGTGCAAAATATGGATTTATTATTGCGTATGGCAACCGATGCAGTAAATGAATTTTCGGGAGATACATGTGCACGCAAATGGATCCTACAGGTGAAAAATATAGCCAGCGTTTATGGAATACATGAACAGTATATAAAGATTTTGATCGTCAGTAAGATAAAAGGAAAAGCATGCATGTGGTTGCATGCAGATCCAGAACGTGTATTGCTACCAACAGAGCAGTTGTCGGCTGAGCTTATATCAATGTTTGGTGAGAGGAAGTCGAAGTTAGAAGCAAGGCGAAAATTTGAGGAACGAAAATGGACAGCGGGCGAAAGCTTTGTTGCTTATGCCGACGATAAGGTGATGCTTGCACATGGAATAAAAATGGATGATGAAGAATTGGTGGCGCTCCTCATTGAAGGTATTCCGAATCAAATGCTACGTAACCAAGCCCGTATCCAATGCTTTGAAGATATCCAGCACATAAAGCGGGCATTTGCGGAAGTGAAACTACCGAAAATGGATGAAGCAGACAAGAAGTTGGCATCGGTGAACAATAATAACAGCACACTCTTGCGTTGTTTCAATTGCAATTCGAAGGGACACTGGGCCAAAGAGTGCAGGAAGCCAAAAAGCGAAAAAGGGTCATGCTATGCCTGTGGTGAGATGGGGCACTTTGCAGCAAAGTGCCTGAAAAACAAGAATGGGGATGAAAACAAGTACGTAAGATATTTTGAAATTAATTTTATGAACAATTCTAAATCAAAATTTATTACAGCATGCCTCATAGACACGGGAAGCCCCATTTCGTTATCAAAATTAGTAAAGTACCTAAAGATGTTATTGAAGTACCAGTTTTAAGTTCATTTTACGGATTAAACAAAAGTTCCTTGAAAACATATGGAAAAATATTGTGTTACGTTATGAAAAATTTGAATAAAATACACTTTAATCTAATAATAGTGGCAAACGAGTCTATGAGTCATGATGTAGTATTGGGAAGAGACTTTATGGAAGCATGCAACTTATGCTTGAATCTGGACACCTTGAAAATGATTACAGTGGATAAAATTGGAAGTCGATGTAACAAGAAAAGCGATAAAATGCTAGAAGAAACAAATATGTACAACAATAGTAAAACAGTTAGCGATAGTGTTAGTCAAGGTAGTAGTAAAAGTCAAATGATTAGTGACAAGGTTAAAAATAAATTAGAGAAAGCTGTCAATGCTGAAATAAGCACAGCGGAGAGGGAAATGCTTCAAATTAATGTAATAGATGACTCAATTGATTACAAAATAGGTGATCAGGTGGATCATAATATGAAATGTCAATTTATTGAGTTGGTAGAAAACTGTTATGTTAATAAAGAAAGACCGAATGAACCGGAGATTCGGTGTGAAATACAATTAAGATTAAATGACCCGAAACCGTTTAGTTGTTCTCCTAGAAGATTAGCATATACTGAAAAGAAAAGCTTCAGATTATCTTAGATGAGTATCTAAAAAACGGAATTATTAAACCGAGTGATTCAGAGTATGCATCTCCGATAGTGTTAGTGAAAAAGAAAACAGGAGACCTAAGATTATGCGTTGATTACAGAAAACTTAACAAAACAATGGTCAAAGATAATTATCCTTTACCATTGATTGATGATTTGTTGGATAGATTAGTAAATAAAACGATATTCTCGAAGTTAGATCTTAAACATGGCTACTTTCATGTTTTTGTTAATAAGGAATCGATGAAATATACATCTTTTATGACGCCTTTAGGACAGTTTGAATTTTTAAGGATGCCAATGGGGCTGAAAAATGCACCGGCGGTCTTTCAGAGATTTATTAATAGAATTTTCGAGGATATGATAAGGCAGGATAAAGTTATTATATATATGGATGACATTATGATAGCTAGCAAAGGAATTAAGGAACATATGGAAGTACTTAGGGAAGTTTTTGACAGGTTGACGAGGAACAAATTAGAGCTGAGAATGGATAAATGTGAGTTTTGCAATCGAGTGTACAATATTTAGGATTTTTAATAACAAGTAAGGGAATACAGGCCAATGACAAGGGAATAGAAGCAATTAGAGATTTTCCAGTACCAGATAAGGTGCATGATGTCAGAAGCTTTTTAGGATTGTGTTCATATTTTAGAAGATTCATTAAGCGTTTTTCAACGATAGCAAAACCTTTATATGACTTATTGAAGAAAGACAAAGAATTTTCGTTTGAAGAAAAAGAGTTAGAATGTTTTGAGACACTTAAGAAAAAGTTAGTGGAAGCTCCAGTGTTAGGGTTATATTGTATAAGGATGAAATAGAGTTACATACAGATGCAAGTGCACAAGGCTTTGGTGCAGTGTTATTGCAAAAGAAAGAGGATATGAAATGGCACCCTATATTTTATTACTCGAAAGCCACAACAAAGGATGAGGCCAAATATCATAGTTTTGAACTTGAAACATTGGCCATCCTGTATGCATTAAGAAGATTTAGAATCTATGTACAGAGGAAAGAGATTTAAAATTGTTACGGATTGCAACGCATTAACTCTAACGTTAAATAGAGTAGAATTAAATCCTAGGATTGCAAGGTGGGCATTAGAACTATTAGAGTACGATTTTGAGTTAGTTCATAAAGCAGGAAAGCATATGCAGCATGTGGATGCATTGAGCAGAAATACGAACATATTAGTGATAGAAACTAATAGTTTTGAAGATAATTTAATTATTTGTCAAGCAAAAGATGAAAAGTTGAAAGATATTAGGAAAAAGTTAGAGAAAACGGAAGATAAAATTTTTGAAATGAGAAATGGTGTACTTTATAGGAAGGCAAATGGTGGAAGATTGTTGTTTTGTGTACCAGAAGAAATGGAAAAAAAAATTTTATATAAATATCACAATGAATTAGGTCACTTAGGGAGAGATAAGGTTATCGATGCTATTGTTAAGACTTATTGGTTTTCGAATATGAAAGAAAAAGTTGTTAGGCATATAGGAAATTGTTTGAGATGTGTGGCATTTTCACCGAAGTCGGGAAAGAAGAAGGAATGCTGCACAGCATCCCAAAGGGAAACGTGCCGTTTGAGATAATACATATCGATCATTATGGACCGGTAGATAACGGTAGAATAAAGAAACATCTGTTTGTAATAATAGATGGATTCACAAAATATGTTAGGTTATACGCAACAAAAACAACGAACACAAAGGAAGTAATTCTAGCTTTAAAGGATTATTTTAGATCATATAGCAGGCCGAAAGTTATAGTATCAGATAGGGGGACCTGTTTTACATCCGAAGATTTTGCAAAATGTATGGAAGAGTATAATATTAAACACATAAAGATAGCGACTGGTTCACCCCAGGCCAATGAACAGGTAGAAAGAGTCAATAGAATAGTAGGGCCTATGATAGCTAAATTAACAGACATTGAAAAGGGATTGCATTGGGATGCAGTTATTGAAGACGTAGAATTTTCTCTGAATAATACCAAACAAAGAAGTGTAGCGGAATCTCCCAGCAAGATGTTGTTTGGAATTGAACAAAAGGGAAAAGTTGTTGATGAATTAAGACAAAAATTAGAAGAGTTAGATAATGTTAGTGAAATTAGAGACCTGAAAGAAATTAGAAGAAAAGGATCGGAATCGCAATTAAAAGCACAGAGGTATAATGAAAAAAGATATAATAATAAGAAAAAAGAAAGTACGCAGTACAAAGTAGGAGATTACATTATGGTTAAGAATTTCGATAGTACAGGAGGAGTTGCTAGAAAGCTAATACCTAAACATAAGGGTCCATATGTAATAGAGAAGGTATTGAAAAATGATAGGTTTTTAATTAAAGATGTTGAAGGTTTTCAATTGGCGCGCAATCCATATCAAGGTGTCTACAGTAGTCAAAATATTAAACATTGGATAGGGAGTAGAAAGTAAATTTGTATAATTAAAGATAAGAAAAAAAAAAAAAAAAAAAAAAATGTTTTAAGTAAATAGCGACTAAGAACAATGTAATAAGTATAAGTTCAAAATTTCGACAAGATCAGGTGATCTTAAATGTCAGGATGGTCGAATTGTAGTAGGCTAGAGGTACATAAGTGTAATATAGCAACATAGTATATAAACATTAAGTGTATAAACATTAAGTCATGGTTCGCTTTCGGGTGGCATTCTCTCTGTTTCGCAACATCGGCTCTTTAGCAACAAGCATAGATGCATATCGCTAACGGAGAGGGAGTCAGTCGAATGCTAAAGCTGGAAATGAAAAGTACCGAATAAACTGAAGACGCTAAATCCTGTGTTCCTGTGTTATTTAAATTAGAGGGCTTATTATACCCCTGCACTTTATTGATGTCACCGGTAACTCTTGCGCTCGTTCTTATGTATGCGCTTATCGCTGCATCCATAGTTGTGCAAGTCCCGTGTTCCAGTACTGTTTTGATACTTTCGTGCTCAGAACGATTTATCATTGTGTCAATTGCCTCTTTAGTACTTGACCAGTGGCATGTTCGAGAGGTATACCCTCATCGATAAAGGAAGCTTCTAATAGCTTTCTCAGTCTATCAACTTCAGCGGTAAGTTGAATTGCAGTTTTACCTCTTTGCTGAACTGTTGATAGTTTTGCCTTGACATTACTGGATGTTTCACCTACGACTACTTTCTGCAATTTGTTATAATTGCCGGAATCGCCGTTTCATTTTCAACTGAGTTTAAAGTTGTGCCAACTATTTTTGACTTAATGACCTCAATTGCAATGTCTTCATATGGTCCTTTAGCTAGGTCTACCAATTTAATTGCCTTAATGAATCTTTGTAAATGGATCTTTTGTCCATCAAATTCTGGCACTGTGCAAGCGACTTCCTTGATGTACGACCTAATGGCTGCTGCTTGTTCTGCCATGGTTACTTTATTTTCGGAGTCAGCTGCTTATTCGTTATTCGTTTTATCCTCGTCCCTCAGCATTAATTTTGCTGGTAAAGTTAGATCGTGAAGATCTTCCTCTTTAATATCTTCTTTGACTCTAGTCCTATCTTCTTCATCAGAGTTAGTGCTGTCTTCATCTAAATTTATTCTTAGCAGTGTGTTTACTATGGTTGGAATTTCTATCTGGAGACTGAATTTATTTTTTATGAATATTAATTTTTCTCTTAATGTCACCAGTAGTTCCAAAGCTTTAGCACACTGTTTGCTGTCCAAATTCCTTCTATTTTGTTGGATCAGCTCTCTGACTTCATTATAACTATTTACCAGGACTTGGGCATTCTTATTAATTGTTACAGCTTGTATTGATCTGTTTTGCGTTAAGCATTTATAAGATTTTCTGAAGTTTTCATTTGGATTTTTTATCTGATCAACAAGCTTTTCCCAGTCCATGCTGTGGAATACTCATATCTTCTAATTTATGCATTTGTATTTTTTTTTTTTTTAGATAAATTCAATATTACGTTTATTTTTATTTATTATTTTTCTCATAAAATTTTTCTCATATTTTTCATTCGTAATTGATTCTCTTCAAGATCTTCCTTAAATATTATCTAAACCGTTAGCAGTGCTACGGTATCTTTTCTTAAGACACTTGTTATGCAATTTGTATATTTTTATTAATGCATTGGATACCATAATTAATGCGATTACAATTAGTATTATGGTTATCCAGAACAAATCTGCATTTTGGACTTCAACTTTATTTATGACATTGGCTGTAGAGTCCACAGTTTTAGTGTCTATTAGACCCATTTTGGGTATACTAATTTTATATTTTGGCAAGGAATCTTCTATATATATATTTATATTTTTACTTTTACTTATTCTATTTGTCTCTATAGACATTTAGGTATGGAATTTTTATTTATAAAATTTTTTCTTCAATGTTCGCAAGATTTAAAAAAAAATAGTATTTTACATTGTTGCCTGCCTGATTCTAGCTATGGCTTCACGGGCCATATTGAGTTAACAGGGCATAATAGTATATGCTCCGTTTTACAATATTTCTTACAATTTTCTTATATTTATATTTTATATTTATTATATATATTTAATTTTCTGCTGCTGCTGACATGCTCATCAGGTGTCAGCTGGGCGTCGCCGGGGGTGGCACGCTGACACTCCCTCGCTGCTGTCTATTTCTTGTGTGTCAGCTGGGCGTCGCCGGGGATGGCACGCTGACACTCCCTCGCTACTGTCTATTGTTTGTGTGCTGACGATGTCGATGGCTGCTCACAAGTCCCCAAGCAGTGAGGACTCCAGGCAGGACTTCTTTGGTTTTGTTAATGCTGGTGCTGGTGCTGGACATGCCTGGTATTTTGGAACTTCATTAATTGTGGTTATATTTTTAATATTATCTGAGTGAGTTTTCTCGAGTTTATGGGTATTTAATTCTTGCTGATATTGCAGCAAGTGGTCTAGCTCTGCATGTAGCTTTAGAGCTTTCGACCAAACCGGTGGCGTTTGCTGACCGTATATTAGCCACCTTACGTGGGCTATACGTTTATTCAGCTTAGTTTTCAAACCGCCACGGTGTTTGCCCATACTCAATAGAACTCTACTCACTCAGATTTTTCCTTGGTTTTGGCAATTCCATTTAATTATTCCTTGGTGATGGGTCTTCCTCCAGTACAGTATTCCTTTGTCTTCACCACCTTTGGTCAATTCGTCCAGCGTTCGACGACTGTCACGGTCGCCATGTAATGATGAACTCCAATTAAGAACACAAGTCCGTTTTAAGTTAAATGCAGCCGTCGGCTGACTTATATTTATTCAATTTCTTCTTTTGATTTTAGAGTAGGCAGAAATGGTTCTGCCAGCTCAACGTCTACAGAGTGTCTGATTTGTCAGTTTTGAATATATTTGGACTTGGGCTAATCCGCGTAGCTGCGCTGCCGGGTACGCCAGCGGCGGAGCGGCGTTCTTATGTATATCTTATATATCTAGGCTTATCGGGAGAGAGAGCTATGTATGTACGTATGTAATATGCATTTGGTCGGCGTGGGAATGCTGACCATGCACTTATACTTTGTGGCCTTCGAGTGGGCAATGCACTTATACTTTGTGGCTGAACTGAAGTGGGCGGAAATGATTGTTGTTGCGGCTGCTGCGGTTGATTCCTCCAGAAATTAAACGCCCGGGATCGACTTCAAATTTTGCACTTTATTCTCGCACTTGTAAATTAAGACTAGTTTAAAACTAACATTGGAAATACCGCGGGACCGCGGGACCGCGGAGTGGTGAATACCTTGCGGGAAGGGAGGAGAGCGAGAGGAGAGAAGGAGAGCGCGAGCAGCGGTGCTTGCGAGCCGTGGAGGAGCTTTGAGTACAAGCATTGGCCGCTTACACTGCCGCTCAACTGTTTGCGCCCTTCTGGCGTGAACATTCTCATCCCCGGAATGGGGGAAGTGCCCTAATCCCTAGGAACGGAGGACTCTTTGTCCTCCATCGGTAGCAGAATAACTTTGTGGACAGGGCGTTTTATGGTGCCGCGAGACGTACGTATCTCAACGACTCGAATGCGGTCGTCGGCTCATAGAAAGGCAGAAACGATTCTGCCGAGCCGCCATTCGTTCGGTGGTAGATTGTCCTCCACAACTACCATATCGTCGGCTTGGAGGTTCCTGGTCGGAAATTGCCATTTGTTTCGTTTATGGAGTTCTTTAAGAGACTCCTCTTTCCACCGTGCACTAAACTGCTGATGTTGTGCCTTGAGGTGTTGCCATCGATTTATTATCGACTTGGCTTCGCCCTTTATCTCGGGTTCCGCCGTGGAAAGCAACGGCCCTCCAATAAGGAAATGGCCTGGTGTGAGGGCCAGCAAATCTGAGGGATCTTCGGACATAGGGGAGAGGGGTCTAGAGTTGAGGCAAGCCTCAATCTTAGCGAGAAGCGTCGCCAGCTCCTCAAATGTATATTTGCGGACTGACGTCGATTTAAGGAACAGGGTTTTGAAGCTTTTCACCCCTGCTTCCCACAAACCCCCCATATGTGGAGCCCCTGGTGGGATGAACCGCCATACGAGTCCCTGATGGCTATATGCATCAGTCACGGACTCTTTGATAGCTTGGAGAAAGTCCCTGGAAATCAAAGTTGCCGCCCCCACAAAGGTCTTACCATTATCCGAATGGACCAGCTGAGTACAACCGCGCCTCGCTACGAAACGAGCAAAGGCCGCTAGAAATTTCTCGGTTGTTAGATCGGAAGTGGGTTCCAAATGGATGGCCTTCGTGGAAAAGCACACAAACACACAAACATATCCCTTCGTTATGAGACACGCTCTCCCTGTATAATTTTTATTTCGAAAGGGCCGGCATAGTCGATACCCGTGTAGGTGAACGCCCTCGAGAAGGAGACTCTATCTGTCGGAAATCGCCCATCAGCTGTGTTTGGAGTCTCTTCTTGTAAATCGTGCAAATCTTACACGGATTGACCACAGCGACAGTCTACAGTCATAGGGGAGAATAATAGGATGACGTTCATCATATTGCAGGGTTTTGGAGGCAGTGAGACGGCCCTTAAAAGGCCGTGTTGGTCAATGAACGGGAAGAAATTCACCAAAGGACTTGACACTGGAAGAGGCCTTTTCTCGGTCAGATGCTGAAGCTCTTGGCCATATGCTCTGCGCTGCGCAATGGAGGTTAGAGTTCGTTCTGCCTCTCGGATCTCTTCACTTGTAGGGCGTTTATTGGGTAAGAACGAACCTTTGCGGCAGCGTTTAAGGAAGCGTTGAACATAGACCAGAACTCGCAGGGTCTTGTCCAATTTGGAGAAACGTTCGAGAAAGTCGATGGACGGGGCCTTGACAAAATGCACTTTGACCGCACGCTGCTCTAGCTCTGTCACTGGAAGAGTGTCGCTTTGTGCTGACCATAGCTCTCGTGGCCCTTGCAGCCACTCTGGTCCGTGCCACCAGAGATGGTTTCCTGCCAATTCATGTAGGGATACGCCTCGACTGGCTAGATCGGAGGAGTTTTGTTCTGAGCGAACGTGTGCCCAACAGTCGACTGGCGTCGCCTGCGTGATCTTGGCAACTCTGTTGGCCACAAATGTGGTCCAGTTGCACGCAGGCTTTCGTAGCCAGGCTAAGACGATTGTGGAATCTGTCCAGCAGCGGATATCTGAACTAGCGGAGGGCATGTGCGGAAGGATTGCTGTCACCATTTCGGTTAACAGCACGGCACCACAGAGCTCTAGCCGAGGAAGGGAGACGGTTTTTACCGGGGCCCCTCGTGTTTTGGCTGTAAGCAGGCGAGTCAGGATCTTTTGCCCCATCTCGACGCGGATGTATATAGCCGCTTCATAGGCTCTCTGAGACGCGTCACAGAAACCGTGGTGCTCTATGATTACCTCAGGCTGGTACCAGATCCATCTCGGAACGCGGATCTGGTTGAGGTCGGAATACTCGTCTAAAAACGATTGCCACCGCTGACTCATTTCAGTGGGAAGCTTATCGTCCCAGCCTAAGTTTTGCAACCAAATCTCCTGCATGAACATTTTTGAACGGATTATGAACGGCGCGAGCCACCCGGCAGGATCGAACAACCTAGCGATTTGGGACAAAACTTCTCGCTTTGTATAGGAGGGTTCCACAACTATGTCGGGGGGAACGAAATAGAATTCGTCGGACTTTGCCCTCCACCGAATACCGAGCGTCTTGGCCGTGCTTTCAGCATCGATGTCGAGGAACTCGCTATGAAGGTGGTGTTCGGCCGGGACGTCTTTAAGGACGCTTTTGTTGTTCGAGGTCCACTTTTTTAGCGGAAACCCGGAGGC
This sequence comes from Drosophila mauritiana, assembly GCF_004382145.1. NCBI lineage: Eukaryota > Metazoa > Arthropoda > Insecta > Diptera > Drosophilidae > Drosophila > Drosophila mauritiana. The sequence goes on along the minus strand of NW_022881247.1, from coordinate 120,368 downwards.
ACTTAGGGCTGCTGGCAACTCTCGAATTGAACTTTGAGCTTCGTTTACGGAATTCGCCCCTGCCAGAACGTCGTCGACGTACATGTGCTGCTGTATGATGCGGCTGGCATTTGGAAATGGCACTTGGATATCCTCTGCCAGCTGTTGCAAGACTCGAATGGCGAGGAAGGGGGCGCAGTTGACCCCGAAGGTAACTGTTTTTAGTTCAAAGTCTCGGATATCTCCTTCCTTGTTTCGGAACAGAATTCTTTGAAACGGGGTATGTTTTGGATCGACCCAGATCTGACGATACATTTTCGTAATGTCTGCACTGAAGACGTATTGAAAATAACGCCGTTTCAGGACCTGGAGCGTTAGATCGGATTGTAGGACTGGACCAGCATGAAGGATATCATTTAAGCTGGTCCCATTTGCCGACGGACTTGAAGCGTTGAATACAACGCGAAGCTTTGTAGTGGTGCTTTCGGGCTTAACTACCGCGTAATGAGGAAGATGATACGAGGGAGTATTGTGAGTCGGCGGAACTTCTTTCATATGACCCAGATCCAGGTACTCCTGGATCACGCTGTCATATTGCTCTTTTAAGGGAAAGTCTCTTTTTAAACGATTTTCGTTTCTAAGAAACTGAGCTAACGCAATGGACCTTGAATATCCTAAATCGGATCCGGTATTCTCGGGGTCCCGGAACGGGAGCGTCACCACGTACCTCCCGCTTGCGTCTTTTGTTGTTGTTTGGAGGAAGTTCCTTTCACAATAGGAGTCCGACTCTTTCACCATCTTTACTGGTAGATCCTCCACCTCCCAGAACTTGCTGAGAAGCGTGTCGAGCGAATCAGCGTCGCCTATTTGGTGCACCTGGGTCGTGAAGGATGCGACCCGTTTCGGCTTACCCTTGGAAATCGGCCCCGTTAGCACCCACCCGAAAATAGTTTCTAGGCCCAGGAGCGAGCCGCAAATATTTTGTCGGGTGCCATCCATCATTATGGATGGTAGAATGTCAGCCCCGATCAGTACATCAATTTGAGAGCTCTCAAAAAAGGTAGGATCTGCCCAGCGGAGTGCGGGCAGGTCCTTCAAAGAATTCCGAGGAATCGGATAGGAGGGCAGTTTGCCTGAGAGCTCCGGAAGGACGTACGCTTCAGTGTCTAACTGTAGACCTGGCTTAGTAGGAGAGCGAATCCCGAAGTGACACAGCTTCGAGGATTTTGCGGAGACCGAATGATTTAACCCGGAGACTTGGGTCTGGGTGTTGCGGAATGGCAACTTGATGAGGTTGAACAGGCGTTCTGAAATGAACGTCGCCTCGGATCCCGAGTCGATTAAGGCTCGGGCTCGGTAGTTCGTCCCCAAATGGCACACGTCAATCATCGCTGTGCTCAGTAGGACGGCTGAAGTGCCGGACGCGAAAAAAGTTTGCACCGCTGAGGTGCTTGCCGATGCATTTCTGCTAGAGGGTCTCGGAGGTTGCTGTGTAGGGGGCGAGGTTGAGGAACTCGCATTTTAGGAATTTGGGGGGCTGCGAAGCAGCAGCGTATGGTGCCTGCCCTTACATGTAAAGCAGCTGTGTGTGCTTGTGCAGTCACGTAGCTGGTGACCTCTGGCAAAACAATTCAGACATAGCTGCTTCTTTTTTATATAGCCGGAGCGCGAGTCAACAGACATTTTAAGAAAACGCGGGCACAATCTTACCGGATGGTTCTCCTTATAACATAAGTCACACCCTTTCTGTTTGGTGCTGACCTTTGTCTCGAAGGATTGAAGCCTTTTTGGAACTGCCTGAGTCGGTTTCATATCTTCGATGGCTTCCAATGTCCGATACCTTTCGCTCAGGAAGGCATTCATTTCTTCCCAAGCTGGGATCTCGGATTTGGTAGTTAGCGACTGTTCCCATAAGGACAGGGTCTGCTTGGGCAGTTTGCTCGCGCAAAGGAAAACCAAGAGACAATCCCAGTTTTCTGTGGACACCTGGGAATGCGCTAGTGCTGTTAAGCACCCCTGAATCGTTTATTGTAGCTCTTTTAGAGCATGACCAGATTCTTGCGAAATTGAACTCAAGTTAAAAAGGAGCTTGAGCTGGCTGTTGACTAAAAGTCGCTTGTTTTGGAACCGATCTCGCAGCGCCTCCCACGCCGAAGCAAAACCATCATTCGTGAGAGGAGATTTCGCCACGATGGCTTTTGCTTCGCCACTTGTTTTCGTAAGGAGATGGAATAGCTTCTCGACCGGAGTCAGCCTGGGGTTGTTTACGTAAATTGCCGTGAATAGGTCCCGGAAAGTGGGCCATCGGAGGTAGTCGCCATCGAAGACTTCCGCATGTCGCATGGAAGTAAGCGGCAGCCGGACGAAATTAGCGGCTGTGCGGGTGCTTGCGCGACTTGAGGCGTTGCTCTGTCGATATTTTCGCCAATTTGTGCTGCACATGACTCGTATACTGAGTAGCAGTAGTCATATTTGGCCTGGAGAATAGGCACTGTGTCGAGGGATCCTTCTTGGGCCATTAGGTCAGAGCATGTTTCGTACTCTCTTTCCACTTTGTCCCATAAGGCTCGCACCTGTTGCAGACGGACTTGTAACGTGTGTAGGGACGGAGAGACTTGATCAGGAGTGTTGATATTCGCTTCGAAAAGGCTTACGCGATCGCTGACGGCGATGAATTTATGCAACGCTCCGTTTGCGGGCGTTGGCTGCTCAGAGGATGCCATTCTCTTTGTGGTAGAGCGTGTGACGCGGAGGAAATCAATCCCGACAGCGGAGGGACTCTCGGATTTTCTCGATAGAGAAGACTCACTAGACGCTCGCGTCACTGGTCGGGAAATGACCAACCTAGGAGTTGTCTTCGAACTGATCGATGGCACAACCTTTGGTTTCGGAGTGGGAGTCGCGGTTTTGACCCTGGGACTAACGGACTTGGGTGCTGGCCTACCGCGAGTGGATAGCGGAGATTGCGGGTTGAACTTTTGTTCTTTTCCAGGTGCGGGTGTCTTTTTCTTGTCTCCCTCTAGGGGCATGCTAAGCTATGCCTTAGGAGAAGGAAGTCAAGAAGGCCTGCACGCCGCAAAAAATGTGGAATTGAAAAAGAACCAGACACAGATCCCGTCGAAATTCGGGAGAAAGTTGCAATTGGGATCTGGAGATTGGCGCACGAAAGAAAAAAAATCCCAATATTTGTGAAATAAGGCCCCAATAGATCTTCAATCAACTGGAAAAAAGCTTAAATGAAGCACAATATAGCTAAAATTCAGTGTAAAAAAATAGCTAGGAGGATTCACAAAAAAAACAACAGCTAGAGTGAAGTCCACAAGAAGATATAGCTATATTGGAGTCTAGAAAAACAATAGCTCAAATTTATAAAAAAAAAAACTATGAATTGCAATTTCTGGAAAAATAGCTAAAAAATAGCTACCAGCTGGAGTCTGGATAATAGCCAAGGATTTATAAAAAATCGCTACCGACTGGAAATCCGAAAAAAAAAAATAGCTAATATATAGAAAATAGCTATAAACTTGAATTTATAAAAAAATAGCTACCGGATTTAGGACCACAACGAAAAAATCGCGACCATTTTATTATTTTAATTTAGGAACCAGAAATAGGAGCCAGAAATAGCTTGTAAAAAATTATTATTTGGCTTAAATAATTATTAAATAATCGGGTCAGTTTTTTTTTCTTAAATTTTGTCGTCGGACTTATTTATTTTTATTTTATGTTTCGATTCTAAGGTATTCTCTCGTCGCTATGCGCCGGTTTTTTGTCAGGGCAATAAAGAACAAAGAGGAGACGAAAGAACTTGCACCTGGCAAGTCTATGTAAGTCGCGACTGTGTGTATGTATGTATGTATTATTTGGAGTTTAATAGGGGACTTGCAATATGTATTTATGTATGGAGAAACATATCTATGTAATGTAATCTCGGAAGAAAAAAGTCAGGTTTTATTTTATTCTGTATGTCGAGATTTGTGTTTTATTTTGAGCCAAGAGATAAAATTAGTTCTCAGTTCGGGTTCGATTTATTATTTTTGGTAATATATTTTATTTATGTATTAAATTGGTTAAATCTATGGAGTGATTCTTATATATGTATGTAGATGTGAATTTTATTGGAATATATGTATATGTATGGATATATATATTTATGTGTATGTAAAATTTTGCTGAATATATGTATATGTCGGAGCACAATTATTATTCTCCATTTCGCGCAGCGAGTTTCGAACGCACCGAAGTTCTACACACAATTAATTCGTGTCACTCACTTCTTCTCCGTGCTAACCTTCGAACCACACTCGGCGACAGCGACCACACGCTGCCGCCGCGCTGTAACGGGAGATGCCAAAGCTACAAAAATACAGCCGACCAATAGCAACGCAGTATGCAATATTGTAATATGATGAAATACCAATGATTTCCCCGAAATGATGAAATTACTGTACTTCTGGAATATTCTAACACATAATACAATATGCTGACATACCAATGATTTCCCCGAGCTGATGGAATTATTATTCTTATGAAATATTCTAGCACATCCACCAGCTTACAAAAGTATGCGCCGACATATACCATATGTATATTTGATTTAATTTAGTTGGATTTGTGGTTTGTATATTCGCTTAAAATTGCAGCGTTAACTGCTTTACCACCTCCTCAGTCGGTCCCTGCATTGCGACAATTTATAGGATTAGCGTCTTACTTTCGACAATTTATGCAAGGATTTTCTTGTTTTATGAAGCCGTTATATATTTTGACTTCAGAAAGGAATGAATTTATTTGAAAGCCATAGCACAAAGAAATAAGACAAAAGGTTATTTCTATTCTTACCCAGAAGCCAGTTTTAGTAATTTTTGATCCGCAGCATCCCATCGAGTTGCATACAGATGCAAGTTCTCGTGGATACGGTACCATCTTATTACACAAAATTAACAACAAGTCTCATGTCGTTGAATATTTTAGTAAGGTAGCTTCTCCGGCTAAGTCACGTTACCACTCATATGAACTGGAGACTCTTGCTGTTGTTTTAGCAATGAAACATTTTCGCCATTATTTACTGGGTAGAAACTTTGTTGTCTTTACTGACTGTAACTCTCTTAAGCCCTCAAGGACAAAACATGACCTATCTCCAAGTGTACAGAGATGGTGGTCTTATTTACAATCATTTACATTTGATTTACAATATAGGGAAGGCAAACGAATGGCGCATGTTGACTTCTTTTTAAGAAATGTGCCTTCAGCTGATTTGAGTATTACAACTCCCAAAGTTCTTGAAAAACGAATTAATTTGGCTGAAATATCAAGTAATTGGCTTTTGGCTGAACAGCGTCAAGATTTCGAAATAGTAAATATTGTAAATAAATTGAAAGACAATTCCCTGGCTGAGGACGTTGCAAAAACTTATGAGTTAAGAGGAGGAATATTATATCGAAAAATTCAGCGAAATGGTAGAACTCAATCGTTATCGAATTATTGCAGATCAGGGTAGGTGTTTTGCCAGCAGTAGATTTAGTGATTTCTGTGAGCAACAGAAAATAAATTTGCACTTGATTGCGACTGGTGCAAGTTGAGCAAATGGTCAAGTAGAACGCATTATGAGCACCTTAAAAAACTTACTAACCGCAGTCGAGACTAGCAGTCGCTCTTGGCAAGACGCATTAGGTGAGGTTCAGTTAGCATTAAACTGTACGGTTAGTCGAATGACAAAGGCAAGCCCTTTAGAAATGTTTACTGGCAAAGTTGCTCGGCCGTTGGGGTTGGTTCCACCTTGCGATGAGGTAGATGAGGTTGATCTAGAAGAAGTAAGAGCACGTGCAGTTCAGAGTATTTCAGCTGCAGCAGCATATAACAAGGCGCAATTTGATAAAAACAAAGCTAAAGTTGATAGATGTCAAGTCGGAGATTTTGTATTGTTAAAGAATGAAGAGAGGCATCAAACAAAATTAAGCCCGAAGTTCAGAGGGCCTTTTCAAATAACTGAATTGTTAGACGGAGACAGGTATATGCTCAGGTCACTGACAAATAATAGAAAATATAAATATGCTTACGATGACATAAGGAAAATGCCAAATTGGCAAGTACCAGCAGAATTTGAAAATTGTAATGAAGCTGTTGAAAGAGACAGTAGCGAAATTGTTGAAGCTGTTGAAAGAGACAGTAGCGAAATTGTTGAAGCTGTTGAAAGAGACAGTAGCGAATTTGTTGAAGCTGTTGAAAGAGACAGTAGCGAAATTGTTGAAGCTGTTGAAAGAGACAGTAGCGAAATTATTGAAGCTGTTGAAAGAGACAGTATGGATGCCTGAAAGGCTAATAATGAAATTTTTAAGTATAATGTAAGCACAAGTGCAAGGCAAATGTCTTGATCATGGCGTGTTGCGCATTACATATGAATAAGAAGAAAATGAATTATGTTAAAGAAAAGAAATTTTTATCGGAAATTTAAATTTGGATATTTGATTTGTCAATTGGCTAATATTTATTTTAAAATGATTTAAAAATAGTTTTGCAATAAAATTGTAGAGAACGAATCATTTTGGTAATATTTCACGAGGACGTGTAAAGGTCAGGATGGCCGTGTCGGCGCATACTTTTGTAAGCTGGTGGATGTGCTAGAATATTTCATAAGAATAATAATTCCATCAGCTCGGGGAAATCATTGGTATGTCAGCATATTGTATTATGTGTTAGAATATTCCAGAAGTACAGTAATTTCATCATTTCGGGGAAATCATTGGTATTTCATCATATTACAATATTGCATACTGCGTTGCTATTGGTCGGCTGTATTTTTGTAGCTTTGGCATCTCCCGTTACAGCGCGGCGGCAGCGTGTGGTCGCTGTCGCCGAGTGTGGTTCGAAGGTTAGCACGGAGAAGAAGTGAGTGACACGAATTAATTGTGTGTAGAACTTCGGTGCGTTCGAAACTCGCTGCGCGAAATGGAGAATAATAATTGTGCTCCGACATATATTTTATTGAGGCAAAAAACAGCAGTTTAGCAGCGGACGATAATAGTGAATTTTGGACAGTGTTTAAAAAAAACAAAATGTATATATATATACGTATATGCACGCGGATCACCGTGAAACGAATTAGGGGGCCGGTATTGGCAAAGTGCTTGTTTATGCATTTAAAAAAAAGAAGTAATCACGGTGGCTGGGCGCATGTACTTATATATTTTCACTTTTCACTTGATACGGATGGACGGAAAGAATGAACGCCGTTGGAAAAACGAAAATGGCGACCACGGACGGAATAGGATTTAAAGCCGTACTTATCTTGATTTTTCCGCAAGGAGCGCTGGCAGGATCAGGAAGAATCCGGCTCGAAGGACCATGAACTGAAGTGGGCGGAAATGATTGTTGTTGCGGCTGCTGCGGTTGATTCCTCCAGAAAATAAACGCCCGGGATCGACTTCAAATGTTGCACTTTATTCTCGCACTTGTAAATTAAGACTAGTTTAAAACTAACATTGGAAATACCGCGGGACCGCGGAGTGGTGAATACCTTGCGGGAAGGGAGGAGAGCGAGAGGAGAGAAGGAGAGCGCGAGCAGCGGTGCTTGCGAGCCGTGGAGGAGCTTTGAGTACAAGCATTGGCCGCTTACACTGCCGCTCAACTGTTTGCGCCCTTCTGGCGTGAACAGTGGCCTTCAAGTGGGCGATCATGTTACATCTGCCCTGGGCCTTACTGCGTGCATAAACATAAACATAAACATAAACATAAACATAGCAACAAAGTGCTGCCATATGTTAATATGCTATTTTATTTAATTGTTCTTAATATTGCATAGGCACATACTACAGGGCGTTGCAGCTGCAACAGTACGATTTCGAAATCTCGTACAGGAAGGGCCAGCTGAACATCGTCGCCGACGCGCTTTCAAGACAACCACTGCAGGAGACGAGCCGAAGAGTGAGCGTGGAGGACGACGAACAACCGAGAGAGCAGCAGGGATGTAGGTGGTTGGAGGAGATGCGAAGAAAAGTGAAGCAGCAGCCATAAAAATTTCCGGACTATCTGGAGGAAGACGGCAAGCTGTACCGGCACATACCGCATAGGGCGGGCAATGAGGAGGTGGCATCGTGGAAGATGTGTGTACCGGTCGGGCAGAGACAGCGCGTCATGACCGAAAACCACGACATGCCAACTACGGGACACTTGGGAAGCCGCAAGACGATTGCCAGGATTGCAGCACGGTATCATTGGCCGGGAATGCATCGAGACGTAAGGAAGTACGTGCGAAACTGCGAGAGCTGACACGATCGAAGCATGGGAATTCGATGCTGCTGGTCCTGGTGGACAGATTTTCAAAGTGGACCGAGATCGTCCCTATGAGAAGGGCGACCACTGAGACGCTGCGAAAGGCCGTTCGAGAGCGGATAGTGGCCAGATACGGAGTGCCCAAAGAGATGATCACAGACGACGGAGTTCAGTTTACAAGTAGGGCGTTCAGGAAGTTTCTGGAGGAGCTGGGGGTACGACACCAGCTCACGGCTCCATATACTCCGCAAGAGAACCCTACGGAAAGGGCCAACAGGACCGTTAAAACAATGATCGCGCAATTCACAGGTGCCGATCAGAGGACATGGGACGAGCACTGGCCGGAGCTGCAGCTGGCGGTCAACACAAGTGTGGCGGAGACCACAGGATACTCGCCGGCGTTCATAACGCAGGGAAGGGAGCCGAGGCTGCCCAACGCGTTGTTTGACGAAAAAACGACCGGGACCGGAAAGTGCATCCAGACACCGGCGGAGAACGCGGAAAAATTGAAAGAAATCTTCGAACTGGTGCGGAGAAACATGTAGAAGGCAGCACAGGATCAGGCATGACACTATAATCTCAGAAGACGTCCGTGGAAATCCAAGGTGCGGGACACAGTATGGGCCAAAGAGCACCACCTGTCAAAGGCAGCCGAAGGTTTCGCGGCAAAATTGGCCCCAAGATTTGACGGGCCGTACACGATAAAGAAATTCACGTCACCAGTAATATGCGTCCTGGAACACAAAACGACCAAGAAAGAAAAGACTGCTCACATCAGCGATCTGAAGCCGGGAAGCGCGGGCGCCGACGGGCCAGGAGACTTCGAGGAATAAACAAGAAAAAATAAAACAACTCAAATCGTTGGGGAGGAAAGGGGGAAGACGATACAAGGTATCGATACGGAGCAGAAGTCAACAACACACACACACACACACACGGATAGTGGCCAGATACGGAGTGCCCAAAGAGATGATCACAGACAACGGAGTGCAGTTTACAAGTAGGGCGTTCAGGAAGTTTCTGGAGGAGCTGGGGGTACGACACCAGCTCACGGCTCCATATACTCCGCAAGAGAACCCTACGGAAAGGGCCAACAGGACCGTCAAAACAATGATCGCGCAATTCACAGGTGCCGATCAGAGGACATGGGACGAGCACTGGCCGGAGCTGCAGCTGGCGGTCAACACAAGTGTGGCGGAGACCACAGGATACTCGCCGGCGTTCATAACGCAGGGAAGGGAGCCGAGGCTGCCCAACGCGTTGTTTGACGAAAAAACGACCGGGACCGGAAAGTGCATCCAGACACCGGCGGAGAACGCGGAAAAATTGAAAGAAATCTTCGAACTGGTGCGGAGAAACATGTAGAAGGCAGCACAGGATCAGGCATGACACTATAATCTCAGAAGACGTCCGTGGAAATCCAAGGTGCGGGACACAGTATGGGCCAAAGAGCACAACCTGTCAAAGGCAGCCGAAGGTTTCGCGGCAAAATTGGCCCCAAGATTTGACGGGCCGTACACGATAAAGAAATTCACGTCACCAGTAATATGCGTCCTGGAACACAAAACGACCAAGAAAGAAAAGACTGCTCACATCAGCGATCTGAAGCCGGGAAGCGCGGGCGCCGACGGGCCAGGAGACTTCGAGGAATAAACAAGAAAAAATAAAGAAAGATACGGAGCAGAAGTCAACAACACACACACACACACACGCGCTCCGTTACCGGTACAGGCCCACGGAATAACGGCACAAGGAGCAGAAGCAAAACCGAGGTTTCGTCGCGGAGAGCGCATCTCGAGCTGGTCTTTCAATTTGAGATCACCATGGCAGCACATGTTTTTCACGCCCGGGGAGCAACTTGAAGGATGGATGTTCAAGAGGCTACGGGCGGCGAACCTGAAAGTAAATGCGGATAAGTGCAAGTTCTTTAGGAAGGAGCTACAATACTTGGGTCACCTGAGAAGGTAGCGGCAATAGCGCAACTGAAGCCGCCAGGAAACGTGAAGGAGCTGATGCCGATTTTGCGACGCTGGTACAGCCTTTGAATGCGCTCCTAAAGAAGCAGGCAAAATGGGAATGGGAAGACGCCCACCAAGCCGCATTCGAGGCCGTCAAGGCCAGACTGGTCGCCGACCCGATTCTGGCGTGCACCGACTTCACGAAAACGTTTGTGTTACAGACGGATGCCAGCGACTATGGGCTGGGTGCAATCCTTACACAGCATTCCGAGCGAGGCGATCGAGTAATCTCCTACTCCAGTAGAACGCTGAACGCAGCGGAGAGGAACTACTCGGCACCGGAAAAGGAATGTTTAGCAATAGTATGGGCTGTCAGGAAGTTGAGACCGTACCTGGAGGGTTACTACTTCAAGGCCATCGCGGACCATATGGCTCTGAAATGGCTGAATAACATCGAGAGTCCGTCCGGCAGGATAGGGAGGTGGGCGTTGCAGCTGCAACAGTACGATTTCGAAATCTTGTACAGGAAGGGCCAGCTGAACATCGTCGCCGACGCGCTTTCAAGACAACCACTGCAGGAGACGAGCCGAAGAGTGAGCGTGGAGGACGACGAACAACCGAGAGAGCAGCAGGGATGTAGGTGGTTGGAGGAGATGCGAAGAAAAGTGAAGCAGCAGCCATAAAAATTTCCGGACTATCTGGAGGAAGACGGCAAGCTGTACCGGCACATACCGCATCGGGCGGGCAATGAGGAGGTGGCATCGTGGAAGATGTGTGTACCGGTCGGGCAGAGACAGCGCGTCATGACCGAAAACCACGACATGCCAACTACGGGACACTTGGGAAGCCGCAAGACGATTGCCAGGATTGCAGTCCGGTATCATTGGCCGGGAATGCATCGAGACGTAAGGAAGTACGTGCGAAACTGCAAGAGCTGCAACGATCGAAGCATGGGAATTCGATGCTACTGGTCCTGGTGGACAGATTTTCAAAGTGGACCGAGATCGTCCCTATGAGAAGGGCGACCACTGAGACGCTGCGAAAGGCCGTTCGAGAGCGGATAGTGGCCAGATACGGAGTGCCCAAAGAGATGATCACAGACAACGGAGTGCAGTTTACAAGTAGGGTGTTCAGGAAGTTTCTGGAGGAGCTGGGGGTACGACACCAGCTCACGGCTCCATATACTCCGCAAGAGAACCCTACGGAAAGGGCCAACAGGACCGTCAAAACAATGATCGCGCAATTCACAGGTGCCGATCAGAGGACATGGGACGAGCACTGGCCGGAGCTGCAGCTGGCGGTCAACACAAGTGTGGCGGAGACCACAGGATACTCGCCGGCGTTCATAACGCAGGGAAGGGAGCCGAGGCTGCCCAACGCGTTGTTTGACGAAAAAACGACCGGGACCGCAAAGTGCATCCAGACACCGGCGGAGAACGCGGAAAAATTGAACGTCCGTGGAAATCCAAGGTGCTGGACACAGTATGGGCCAAAGAGCACCACCTGTCAAAGGCAGCCGAAGGTTTCGCGGCAAAATTGGCCCCAAAATTTGACGGGCCGTACACGATAAAGAAATTCACGTCACCAGTAATATGCGTCCTGGAACACAAAACGACCAAGAAAGAAAAGACTGCTCACATCAGCGATCTGAAGCCGGGAAGCGCGGGCGCAGACGGGTCAGGAGACTTCGAGGAATAAACAAGAAAAAAAAACAACACAACTCAAATCGTTGGGGAGGAAAGGGGGAAGACGATACAAGGTATCGATACGGAGCAGAAGTCAACAACACACACACACACACACACGCTCCGTTACCGGTAAAGGCCCACGGAATAACGGCACAAGGAGCAGAAGCAAAACCGAGGTTTCGTCGCGGAGAGCGCGGCTCGAGCTGGTCTTTTAATTTGAGATCACCATGGCAGCACACGTTTTTCATGCCCGGGGAGTACGAGAGACCGGCGCCGGGGACAGCCCGGGGCGAAATGGAGTAGGGATTCCGTTACCTACTTCCAGCTCCTGGCGTCACCCCTGATGTCGCGATCTCCATCCCCGGGAAGTGTGGAGGACCCGGAGGAAATTCCGGACGTCGAACTCGAGGACGACCAACCGATGGCGGTTGGAGAGCGAGGAAGACGATGACGGAGGCGAGACGGTCACGCCGGAGGTGTCATCAGACGAGGATGAGACCGCGCGGATGGCCAGGGCACGGATGGCTTACCGGAGCGTCCGGCGGGCTACGCAGGGCCAGGGACGGATAAGCCTCGAAGTCGCGCCGCCGACCGAGGATCCGGTGGAAATGGGACGATTCATGGAGGCGCGAGTCGCCACCCTGCGGCGTTTCCAGCAGATGGTGGACGCGCGAAAGTTCGCCGACGCCGAGGCCGAATAGCAGGAGCGTTTGGCTCGGCTGCAAGAGGAGGAGGAAGCATTGTGGGCACCAACAACGGAGCAGCTGGAGCCAACGCAGCTGGCAAGACAGCTACCGCCGACGCCGCAGCCGCCATTGCCGTTGACGCCGCCGCCGACTCGACCACCGCCGCCGCAGCCGCCGCAGCCGCCGTTGCCGTTGTCGCCGCCGCCACGACATCCGCCGCCGACGCAGTCACCGCCACCGACACCACCACGGATGACGGTGACGCAGTCACCGATGGAGACCGAGGACGCGCCGGAAGCCCGTGTTTGGGAAGAGGCGGAAGCGATCGGCTGGAGAACGCCGGACCAGGAGTCACGCGATCCACGAATACGCGCCAGTTACGGGTGCCTCCGTTGGATCGGGGGTCCTCCTTTCTCTACTCTTAGTTAGTTGCTGCCCAGGCTGATGTGATGGGAGTCAATAATGACTTTATTGTGTACTTATGATATATGTAGGTTATATATATTTGCCACTTTAAATAAATCAACTGCTCGGTTTGGTGTCAAGATCAAGAATGATGAAAGCTTTATTATTAATGTATACGCACGGGCAAGCAGCAGTGCTTTTGATCCCGTTAGTTCTAGATAGCGAGTCTAGACGAGGACGTCGCGATTACGCAGTGTGTATGTGTGTGTGTAGGTTCATGTTAATTTCAACGTCGAGAGCGTCGCCACCACGCAGTATGTGTGAATATGTGTGTGTGTGTGTGTTCATGCCGATTTCATCATCGGGTGCAACAGAGTTTCAGGTAGCGGGGGACGAGGCTATGCTGGCATGGTAGCTCGTGATCAATATATATATATACAGCGTTGGCACTTTGCTGATGTCGCCTACCGGGCGGGCTTCATAGGCGGAGGTGGTTGTTGAGGGGGGTTAATGCTGGGCATGGTAACTCCTCCCCCCCTAGTGTGGAGAGATGGCCATAACGAAGGGATAGCCGACTCGACAACGTGAGGTGTGTGGGTGGGTTGCTGGGTAAAAATCGTTTTCTGCCTTTTACAGGTTCGGAGACAGATCACAAGTATTAGTACTATGCTCAATGCAAGGTACGTAGCGGTAAAGTATTGTTGAGTTATGTAGTCCATTTTCCCGGTTGTTGCCAATGCCTCCAGGTGCAGTTTTTCGAGTGATAGGACTTTCAATGTTTTGTTATTTTCTATTCGTTCCATTGGTGGTATCTCGATGGTAAGTTTGTCGTGGGAGACAATGAAGTATGAACAATGTATAGGTAAGGGAATTGTTTGAATGAAATGATACATTTGCTAGTTGAAAAATGGATTTTTAACCTTAAATAATAGTTTGGTGTTGCAAGTAAGAGTTTAACAGGATGGTAACAAAAGTTGTTAATGTGTTCATCCAATTCTATGGTTATATTTTGCTTATTAAATAAAATTCGTATGTCTTCTAATTGTTGTGTATTAAACATAAATTTGAAAATGAGGCCTAACTTACTAGCAAGTAAGCTTTCGGCCACGTTATTGCTCTTTAAAAATTTGGTTCTGGTAATTTTCGAAAAATTTCTATATCGAAACTTGTTTGTTATTTACGTGTTCTATTTTATATATGATCCTGATAATAATGTCCCTGTCTGTTTATCAAATTTGTCTTTTAATTGTTACATTTTCATGTTTAGTTGAATTCATTAAGTGTTAGTGTTTGATTGGGACTGGGTGTTCACAGTTCTTTTAATGTGTTTCCTAATTTTTTGTTTATGTAATTTCTGACCTCTGGTAGTTATTAGTGTTATCCCTCTGTCTCTTTCTACCTTGTGTAGAGAAAATCTAGGTGTTATTTTGTTTCTTCTGTTTTCCTTCCTATATATAGTATTATTTTCCTCAACTAGAATTGGCGGTTCCCTGTCCTTATTTAACTTAGCCAATCTCTTATCGGTGGTGTTTTGTAGGTGTTGTTGTATTTGGGGGTATAGTGTTTGTCTGAATTGATTTAGTTTTGAGAGGTAGTCATGATGATTGTCATAAGTTATGGTTTTTCCAAATATGTGTGTCCTGCCGTGAAAGAGTTCTAAAGGGGTGTGATTTGTGCTAGAATGTATCGCGTTATTGTAGGTTGTTAATACTTCGCTAAGTATTTCGGTATGTTCGCACTGTAGGTGTAATTCTTTTCGACGGTTCATAACTATTCTGTACAATTCTGTTAACGTAGAGTGAAGTCTTTCGACGGGTGAATTACCAGTCGATTGTTGGAATGAAGTAGTATGTTGGAGTATATCGTATTGAGCAAGGAAATCGTTAAACAGGTTTCCGGAAAATTCTGTTCCCTGATCGAAAACAAGTTTTTTGGGTATGCCAAAGTTGCTCATGAACTGAGACAAGGCGGCAATGATTTTTATGGAGTTTCTGTTATCAAGCGGGTATGCTTGTGCGAACTTTGAAAATTTGTCAATGACAGTTAGATTATAAGTACCATTGACGAAGTAAATATCTATGTGGATCACCTCTAAAGGTCCTGGTGGGGCAGGTGGTGATTGCATAGCTGGTTTATGGGGTTGCCTGTCGTATTTAAGTGTAAGGCAAATGTCACAGTCTTTTATTACTTGCGTAATAATATCTTTCATGCGGGGGAAATAAATATCTCTTTTTAGGTGTTGAAAGGTTTCGTCGATACCTCTGTGGTTGTTCTTTAAGTGGTATGTAAGTATTCTTGTTTTTTGGTCTTCCGTTTCGGTTATTTCGGGTAAGAACAGTTTGCAACGGGAGATTTTATATGAGTCGTTCACCGAGAAGTAGTTGTTATACGCTTCCTCTATGAGCAAAAAGATTTGATCTGGGGCAAATATTGCAGTCATTTTGTTTGGTTTAAGAATTGATTGCAAGATGTTAGAAATAGTGTCAAAGGTATATGTAGGTTCTGAAATGACTTGTCTTGTTTTGTACGTAAATGGTGTTGTGATTTGTACTGAAGACTTTTCCTCAATGTGGAACACAATTTGTGTATTGAAATGATTTAATGGTTGTTGGACAACTGGGATTTTTTGTGGGTCTTCGTTTATGTTTAAATTTGGTTCTATTCGACTAAGCGCATCAGCGACCACGTTTTGTTTGCCTTTTTTATACACTACTTCGTAATCGTATGCGGCTAGGGTAGTTTTCCACCGAAGTAGTTTAGGGTTTTGACCATTAAAGCTTTCTAACCAGACTAATGGTTTGTGATCTGTGACTATTTTAAATTTCTGGCCAAAAAGGTATGGCCTAAAATGACTTACTGACCAAATAATAGCTAGCATTTCTTTTTCTATGGTGGAATATCGAACCTCTGTGTCTGATAGCGTTCTACTAGCGAAGGATATGGGTCTGTCGTTGGTATCGGGGCCTTGTGATAGCACTGACCCTATGGCGTAGTTGCTTGCGTCGGTCGTCAACGTGAATGGTTTTGTAAAGTCGGGGAATATAAGTATTGGGTCGTTGCATAATAAATTCTTTGAAATTTCGACTGCTTTCCTAAATTCGTCGTCTATTACTATTGATTTTTTTCCTTTTAATTGTCTTGTTATAGGTTTTGTTATTTTTGCGAAATCTTTGATAAACTTCCTATAGTACCCAAGTAATCCCAAAAATGACTTGATTTCCCTGATGGTTTTGGGGCAGGGAAAGTCTTTAATAGCTTGTATTTTGTTTGGGTTGGGCTTGACTCCCTCCTGAGTAACAATGTGTCCCAAAAAGTCAATTTCTTTCCTTAAGAAGTTACACTTAGCAGGTTGGATTTTTAGATTCGCATTCAGTAGCTTAGAGAAAACAAGTTTAATGTCGCTAATGTGTTTCTGCAGTGAGGGTGAGAATATAATAATGTCGTCTAGGTAAACCAGACAAACATTACCTATAAGGTCTCCTAGAACGTTGTCCATCACACGTTGAAAAGTGGCTGGTGCGTTCTTCAGACCGAAGGGCATTCTTGTGAATTCGTAATGCCCATTTTCGACTGTGAAAGCTGTTTTGTTCGCGTCTTGTGGATTCATCTCAATTTGATGGAATCCACTTGCCAAGTCTATTGTTGTGAAGTATTTTGTTCTACCTATTCGGTCCAGTATGTCTGCTATGTTAGGTATCGGATAACGGTCGGAGATGGTTTTTTCGTTTAATTTTCGAAAATCTATTACCAACCGCCATTTTTCTTTGCCTGTAGTGTCGGCTTTTTTGGGTACGATCCATACGGGTGCACTCCAAGGAGAGTGACTGTTTTTAATAATATTTTGTCGAAGCATTTCTGATATTTGTTTACGAACTTCTTCTTTGTGTACATATGGGTAACGGTATGATTTAGTGAATATCGGAACATTGTCTACTGTTGGTATGGAGTGTTTAACGACATTAGAAAAGGTCAAATGGCTCTCTTCATAATGGAAAAGTTTCCTAAAGGTTTTGCATAGATTGATTAGATTAAATTTTTCTTCTTGGTTTAAATGTTCTGTCTTAATATTAAGTTCTTGTTGGGTGTCCGTCTGAGTAGTATCTGCCATTGTAGACATGCAGTGTAAAAGTCCATAGTGTTGTAAAGAGAGTTCTTCTGCTATTAATGGTTCTTCTAAATAAAGTGTTTGGTTGTAGTCTGAACTGTTACAGACTTCGAAATAGGCTATACCTGCGGTTGCAGTATACAGTCCACCTGTTATTGATAGTTGGTTGTCAAAATCTGTGGTCCCGTATATAAAGTCTCCTTGCATGAAGTTTACTGGTAGTGGAAGCCTTACCTTGCTATTTGATGGTACAGTATGCAAAATGTCTACAGGGTTTGGTCGTGTCAAAATTGGAACTGCGGTTTCAGGTGTTTCCAAAATGGAATCCGCGATGTTTATTTTTGCATTCAGAGTGGATAGAAGATCCATGCCTAAGAGGCCATTGAAGTGTGGATGAAAATTGAACAAAAGAAACTTCTGATTTGACAATTCTTTGAATTGTTTAAATTTAATAGTGTCTGTGAATTCCGTAATTTGGAATGTATTAAGTACTGTATGAATGGCTATGCTTGAATTAAGTTTTTTTATATTGTCTTCTGTAATGAGGGCCGGGTTTATAAATGAATAAGTGGACCCAGTGTCTATTAGGAATTTAAGTGGTTGTGAAGGGACAAATGTTGGGGATAGCATTACATAAGGTAATGATGACCCGTGGGCTTTTTTAGTTATGAATCCGACTGGTCTTCCGAGGCTCTTTGCGGAAAATTTGTGTCGTCATTTATGTTGCACAAATTTACATTTGTGTTAGTATTGTTTCTGTATTGTTGGTGTGTTGAAGTTGGTTTTTCGTAGTTGTGGGATGTGTTTTGATTTCTCATCGATTGTCCCCCTTGCTGATGATTGGTTTGTTGGTGCGAAATGTTGCGACCATTATTATTTGATAGTTTCGGTTCTTGTTGGTTATTTTTTGGGTATGGGCGTCCTCTGTCCGTTGGATTGTCACGTCGACGGCCCTCTACTTGTCTGTTTGAGTTTTGGAAGAAAAAACTTTGTTCCATTTGTCCGTATTCGTAAGCTTTTTCGATAGTGTCCGGGTTCCTAATTCTTATGATTGTTCTTAATGGATCCTTTAATCCGATGATAAATGCGTTGAGACATATATCATCGTAGAGGGTACGTTTAGTTGCGAGTGCATTACCCGTGGTATCCATGTCTTTAGCTATTGTTATAAGTTCGTTTCTCATTTTAATTATACTGTAAAAAAGTTTTCCCATTGTAAGGTCATTTGGGAGGGTCTGTATTTCCCTAAGTATCATCGCTTCGGTTCTCTTGCTGGTGTAGAGTCGTTTGAGATTAGTCTTGATGTCGTCCCAGTTCAATCGAGTGTCGCAAAGGGTCAAGGCATCGTCTGCTTTTCCTACGATTTTGTTGCGGACGGCCCTTAGAAGTAGTTGTCCATAAGGGGTCTTGTCTACTGATCTAATGAGGAACAGCAGTTCCTCAGCGCTAGTTATGAACTTGTCGAGATTGCTAGGATGACCTTCAAAAGTGGGGAGTTGTTCGATAAAAGCCAAAATGTCGGTTGGGTTAAGGTTGGTGTTAATAACTGTGGAAGTAGCGGAAGTAGTCGGACTTAAAGGGGCTGATGCGTTTCCCGAGTCCATGTTGTTGCTGTTGGTGGATTGTTCTACTTGTTCCCTAATTTGAGGAAGGCTGCCTCCACTTCTAAGTCCAAGTCTTCTTTTACTTTGGGTATTAAACGGAATTCTCTTTGGCATGTAGGTGTTTTTGATTTGTGTAGTCTGTGTGTTGTACTTAAAAATATGGTATATGTGTTATTGTGCTTATATACTTTTGTATACGTGTACCTATATGTTGTGTATATGTTTAGTGTAATAATGTTTTAGCTTAAATAATAAGGTGTAATTAAGTAATTGTAATCTTATATATAGATAATCTTAAAATGTAGTGTGTATTTATAATATGAATCCGTTTGTTTCTTTCTAAGTAAGTGTTGGCTCCAATGTTTGACTGTAATATATTATGTACATTAGTAAGTATAAAAAATTTATATTCAGTTTGTATAAGTAAATGAACACATGGCAGTAACACAATCCGAAGTAGTAAGTTGAGTGTATTTGTAATTTGACAAATGTTTCTCAATTGGGAACATTCGCGAACAAGTATATGGCTTTTAGGGAAAGGTTCAACCTGACACACATAGTGATTTTATTACTGATTTATTGTTTAATTTCTTTCAATGTTGTGGTCCCGGTGCCTTTTCAGCGATTGATGTACACATATTCGGCCACAACATTGAACTAGATTTATTTGTTTTGCTTATTTATGTATGGTCCCGGTGTCTCATCAGCGATTGATGTACACATATTTGGCCATAGCACTGAATGATGTTAACTTTTTATGTATGTCATAAGTGATCCCGGTGCCCTTTCAGCGATTGATGTGCACATATTCGGTCACTTTGAATGTAAAGACATTTTTTTTTATGTGTGATCCCGGTGCCCTTTCAGCGATTGATGTGCACATATTCGGTCACAATAGTTTGTAATTATACTGAATGTCACTGTTGAACTTGTTTGTGTGAAGTTTTTTCCTTTTCTTCTCTTTTTTTGAGAACCATATATTTACACTTGGCTCCTCAAACTTGTGTTTTTTTTTTTTTTTCTGCCACTTGTTCACTTACTTACCCGTTTACAGAAGTGGAACGAAGAACGTGAAAGGCGTTGTTAATCCTTTTAGTTCTAGTCCGGCTGCGCCAGTTACGGGTGCCTCCGTTGGATCGGGGGTCCTCCTTTCTCTACTCTTAGTTAGTTGCTGCCCAGGCTGATGTGATGGGAGTCAATAATGACTTTATTGTGTACTTATGATATAAGTAGGTTATATATATTTGCCACTTTAAATAAATCAACTGCTCGGTTTGGTGTCAAGATCAAGAATGATGAAAGCTTTATTATTAATGTATACGCACGGGCAAGCAGCAGTGCTTTTGATCCCGTTAGTTCTAGATAGCGAGTCTAGACGAGGACGTCGCGATTACGCAGTGTGTATGTGTGTGTGTAGGTTCATGTTAATTTCAACGTCGAGAGCGTCGCCACCACGCAGTATGTGTGAATATGTGTGTGTGTGTGTGTTCATGCCGATTTCATCATCGGGTGCAACAGAGTTTCAGGTAGCGGGGGACGAGGCTATGCTGGCATGGTAGCTCGTGATCAATATATATATATACAGCGTTGGCACTTTGCTGATGTCGCCTACCGGGCGGGCTTCATAGGCGGAGGTGGTTGTTGAGGGGGGTTAATGCTGGGCATGGTAACTCGCCCGAGCAGATGGTATGAGGCCGGAGAAGGAGGTCCCGAGGGAGGAGAGCCCGGGAGAAGCAGACCCGGAGAAGAGGGAGTGGAGCTGGCCTGCACTGTAATGATGAGCTCCAATTAATAACACAAGTCCGTTTTAGGTTGAATGCAGCCGTCGAGCTGACTTATATTTATTAAATTTATTCTTTTGATTTTAGAGTAGGCAGAAAAGGTTCTGCCAGCTCAACGTCTACAGAGTGTCTGATTTTACAGTTTTGAATATATTTAGACTTAGGCTAATCCGCGTAGCTGCGCTGCCGGGTACGCCAGCGGCGGAGCGGCATTCTTATGTATATCTTATATATCTAGACTTATCGGGAGAGCGAGCTAAGTATGTACGTATGTAATATGCATTTGGTCGGCGTGGGAATGCTGACCATGCACTTATACTTTGTGGTCTTCGAGTGGGCAATGCACTTATACTTTTTGGCCTTCAAGTGGGCGATCATGTTACATCCGCCCTGGGCCTTACTGCGTGCATAAACATAAACATAAACATAAACATAGCAACAAAGTGCTGCCATATGTTAATATGCTATTTTATTTAATTGTTCTTAATATTGCATAGGCACATACTACATCTCCCTCCTTTTGAAAAATAACGTAACCTAGTGAAGTTATTTTAATTATTAAATGCAAATTATTTTATTTTTAAAATTTATTTTTTTTTTAATTTCGTTTGTGTTTTTGTTTGAACAACAATAGTATTATTAATATAAAAGTTGATTTTGTAATGCAAAGATAAAAATATACATAGTGTATGGAACATTTTGTAATAATGATTAAGGAAAATATAAGTTTAAAATCAATCATGAATGAAATTTCTTTAATCTATCTTTATGAACTACTTGCTTCTTATTTTTTTTAGTAAGTAGCGTAATATTGTTATTATCTCCTATGCTTTCTATCTTATAGGGCCCTGTGTATTTAAAGTCTAATTTATGGACCTACCTCATTTCTTAGTAAAACTTTATCTCCTACTTCTAGCTCTATGTCATTTACTTTTAAATCGTAATTTTCCTTATTTTTCTCTTTGTGTGCTTCAAGCAGTTTTCTTGCTCGAGCATATGCTACTTCTAACCTATATTTACTCTCCTTAGCGTAATCATCTATGTTATATATTGGTTCTATGCTATGTAGTTTATTAAAATGTTTTGGTAAATTACTTGTTCTACCGAAAACTAATTCATATGGACAATAATTATGTGCCATAGATGGGGTCGTGTTGAAGCAGTATACGAAATATTGAAGCCATACGTCCCAATCGGTTTTGTCCGCCGATATGTAGGTTCGTATATACTCGTTTAAAGTTCTATGACTTCTTTCTACTACTCCAACTGTCTGGTGGTGATGAGCTGTTGATGTTATATTTTTTATTTTCAAATATTTACATAGGTCAGTAATTATTGAATTCTTATACTCTGTTCCCATGTCCGTTATGAACGTCTTCATTGGACCGTACTTTAGAATAAAAGATTCAAATATAGCTTTAGCGACTGTTTTTGCGCTTTTATTTGCTATTGGTATGGCAACTAAGTACTTGGTTAAATCACATATGAGAGTGACTGCGTACTCGTTACCATTTTCTGACTTAGGTAGTGGACCAATTGTGTCCACGACAACTCTATCGAAAGCATGTTCTGGTGTGTCGGTTATAGTCATTGGGGTCTTTATATGCTTTGTTGTTTTTGCTTTTTGGCATTTTTGACATTTTCTTACGTACTCTTTTATGTATTTACTCATATTTTTCCAATAGTAATGTCTTCTGACCTTGGCCAAGGTTTTTATAATGCCTGTATGCCCTCCTTGTATTGGATCATCATGTAGTGTAGACAATATAGCTTCTTTTTCTTTTTCATTATTTATTTGGGTCACCGGGATAAGTAACGCTACTTTTAATATTTTATTGCCCATATTTTTAAATTCATCTATTGAAACGTGTTCAAAGATTTTCTTCCACGGTGCCATTTTGATTTGGCTGATATCATATATACCGGCTTGCAATTCAAGCCTTTAGAAAAATTGATCTAAATCAAGAATTCCATTAGTATAAAGATCACCAACATCATATCTTGCAATGATTTTCTTTCCATGTTTAAATAAACATATCGTGTCATTCAATTGCAATGTCACTACTTTTCGTACCTCGTCATTTGTTATGACTTCGTATACGTTGGGCTCTGAAGCTTTTTCTTTGGTTTGTTCGTGCAAATCCAATTGTTCTTTTCCTGCGCAGGATTTTTGTCTACTTTGAAATCTTGTAGTGACTTTTAATATATTTTCAGTTATTTCTTTTAGCTCTTTGATGGTTATTCTTGATAACGCATCAGCTACATGATTGTCCATGCCCTTTAGATACTCTATCGTAAAATTATATTCCTCTAGCCTTATTCTTGTTAATTTGGAACTGGGATTCACCATCGAGAATAAATATGTCAATGGTCTATGGTCTGTTTCACAGTGAAGTGTTTTCCGTAAATGTATGGTCTAAAATGTACTATTGCCCAATGGATTGCTGCTAACTCCTGTTCTGTTGTACTCTTATTGCTTTCACCTTTCGTAAAAGCTCTTGATGCATAAGCAACTGGGAGTTGGTGGCCATTATGGTTTTGAGTTAAAACTGCGCCACACGCTTGCTTACTTGCATCTGTTATTATGCAAAATTCTTTGCTGGAGTCTGGGTACTGCAAGAGTGTTGGGTTAATTAGCTGAGATTTTAAATGTATGAATGCTTTTTGACATTCATCTGTCCACTTGAATGGAACATTCTTTTTACATAATCTTGTTATGTGCCGCGAATAGTCGGCAAAATTTTTGATAAAACGTCTGTAGTAATTGCAAAATGCTACAAAACGTCTAGCGCTGTCCGCATCATGTGGAACTGGGTAGTTCTGAATGACATCATATTTTTTGTCATCCGGCAAAATTCCTTTGTCTGTGCATTTATGTCCCAAAAATGTGACTTCATGCATGAAAAATGAACTTTTTTCAGGATGTAACTTTAGGTTGTATTCCCTGCATTTACCAAAAACTTCATTGAGGTTTTTAAGCATATGTTTTTCGGAACAACCTATGACTATTAAGTCATCCATATAAAGGAATGCCTGAGACGGTTCTATTCCGGAGAATGCTATAGTCATCATTCTTTGGAATGAATTAGGCGCTATTTTTAAGCCAAATGGCAATCGCGTGAAACGATATGAGCCATTGTTGGTTGAGAAAGATGATATATCTCTCGAGCCTTCATCTAGTTCGATTTGATGAAAACCTGACATTAAATCAAGGCAGGAGAAATATTTTGCTCGACCAAATTGGTCCAAAATATCATCTATTCTCGGTAGTGGACATTTGTCAGCTAAAAGTTTCTTATTAATTTGGCGATAGTCTATTACTAATCTCCATTTCTTTTTATCTGAATTTGGGCTTGACCTTTTAGGTACTAATAGCAAAGGGCTATTGTACTGTGCAACTGATGGTTCAACTATTTTATCTTTTATTAATTTCTGAAGTTGGGCTTGTATTTCTTCTACTTGACTATGAGGACTTCTATAATTTTTCGTGTATACCGGCTCATCATCTTTTAATCTCAACTGTTGTTTATAAAAATTATTAACTGTTATTGGTTCTGATTCTAATGCAAATATATCTATATTTTCGCTGCATATATTTTCTAATTGTGAAAATTGTGAAATTGTGTGTTTCCTCGAACAAATCGAGGAAATTTTTCTTCAATTGAGATAAGACAGTTTTATTTCTATTTTCACTATTTGCCTGAACTGCATTGTAGTTCGAAAGTGGCTCATATTTTAAAGTGTCCATATTAACTAATTGGTCAGAATCTGTCGTGTTTAAAATTCGGACAACTGTATTACTTGATGTTGCAATTGTATTTGCAACATAAATACCAGTTTGAATTTCCTGGTTTGGAATTAAAATGTTATCATCTTTGGATGATACTATTATCTTCGGACAACTTGGGATCTTGGTGGTAATAAAGTTGTGTTAATACCAGAGCTGTATGTTATGGGAATATAAATTGGAAATTTCAAATTGTTTGGTCTAATTATAAACCAATCTTCTTCTGGGTTTAAATCAATTTGGCAATTATATTTTTTAATGAAATCTATTCCTATTATTCCATCACACGGTATGGGAAAATTTTTATCTACTAAATGAAAGTCGTGTGGAATAATATGGTATATTTACCTGTCTGTATCTCAATAAAAGTCTGTCCTTGCGACTGAATTTTCTGTTGGCTTATGCCTTGAATGTTTATTTTATTAGTTATTTGAATATTAGAAAATTTGTCAGAGTTCTCTTTGAGAATAGAGATATCTGCACCTGTATCAAGAAGAAAAACTAGTTTTACGCCGGTTTCGGAATGAATGAAAGTAGAAAATATATTGAGATTATAATTGATGGTGTATACTCTTCGATCTTCTTTTACTGAGTACCTAAAGGCTGTTGCGAGTTTCCCTGATCTTGGATTACTCGTACATTTGCATTATTTCCGTTATAGTTGTTCTGATTGTTGTTATGGCCTCTATTTCCATTATTGCGGCCTCTGTTATAGCCATTATAGCGGTTATTATTATTATTTCCATTATAGCGGTTTTGATAACCGTTATTCTGGTAACCGTTATTTTGGTAACCGTTATTGTAGTTGCCTCTATTACTATTGTTATTGAAGTCTACCTCGGTTTACACCTCTATTGGCATTTCCGTATCCTCTGTTGGATCTGTTACCTCTAAAGTACATCACTTTATTGATGTCACCGGTAACTCTTGCACTCGTTCTTATGTATGCGCTTATCGCTGCATCCATAGTGGTGCAAGTCCCTGCTTCCAGTACTGTTTTTATACTTTCGTGCTCAGCACGATTTATCATTGTGTCAATTATGGGTCCTATAGTCCGGTGGTCCTCTTTTACAGATGGCTCCGTGGTATAGGGTTGATGTGCGTCGTCTCCTTGGGCTGGGTGTTATCCAGGCGCAACGTCGACTCTCCTGCGTCCTCAGTAAGTCCGGCTATTATGCCAGAGGTGAAGACGTCTTAGGAAGATTAGGATGGAGGGCGTGACTTTGCCCCCGTGGTCTTTCGATGGCCTTTTGGCTCAACGAGAATGTTCAATTAAAACAATTGGTATTTTACGGCTAAGTGCCGGAGTAGCTGATCTTTATTGTTGAGGTGCAGGCTTAGAACTGAAGAGTTTACAAAATATGGAGCTAAGTTTACCCTAACAGCAATGCATCGCGCCATCGAGACGAGTCGGCAAGCCGACTCAGCATTTCTTGCAGCGTGAGGCAACCAGCCTTCCGTTGCCGGGCGTTCTTTGCGCAGAGCGCTGAACTCCATTCTGGCGCGTCAGCATTCTATATGGAGAGCTACTTAGTTGCTATGGATTATGTTATGCGTTGTTAACTACTCCCCCTCAAGTTTATGACCGTCCTCGGTCATGTTGAAAGTGTCGATGGTACGCTGTATCTCCCTGGAGGCTCGTCTTCTCCTTAATGCCAGATAAAGCGCGAAGGAGCCAATTAAGCCAATGTTTAGGGCCACACCAGCTATGAACCAGAGTTTAGGCGGGCCTTCAGATTCCACGTCATCCTTGAAGCTTTTAATGGAGAGCAGGTTTTCGTTGTTCATCCTGTGTAGCAGGGGGATGCTGAGCACGGGGTCGTGCCCGACGATGCTAAGCAATGGGAAGCGCGCAATGCCTGGCTGCTTGCTTAAAGTTTTCCGTAGGTTCACGAATTCGGAGCCATTGATGGTCGCCGTTCGCTCGAAGGTCACCAGGTGGGTTCCCTCGACCATTACTTCTGGGCTGCCATCGGTGCTGACGCGCGCTGAAGCTTCGTTGATAATCACAACGCCGTCATCTACGGGAGTAACTTCCTGCAAGTGGCTGGGTTGAGTGTGGCATTGGGCTGCGTTCCCTGCGTGGAGTGAGCGCACACAAGTTTCGCGCCGAGACCGCTCGCAGAACGTGAAGTGCGTGGTGTCAGTGCATCCTGTCAGCGCAAAGGTGTCATGTTCGCATTCGGCCAACGTATCCTCGTCGAGGCGTAAGATGATGTGTTGGTGTGATACAGGGTAAACGGCGACTTTCTTGCAACTGAACTTGACTCTGGGATAGGCAATTAAAATATGAATGCTGTTTTCGGACTGGAGGACTCTAATCTTGGAGGCTTCTATTAAGCTGATGATAGGGGTGTCTTGTTCTACAAGAGACTTCAAGTCGGCATGGTCAAGAATCGTGGGATTTACAATGTTTGATTTGGCCAAAGTAATAGTGAGGATTAAATTTTGAATTTCAGTAGACAGCATCCTATTTCTTGCCAATAACGCTTCATATAAGTGTGGAGTGTCAACCAAGTCGCTTTTACGGGCGCGGATCACCTTATTAATGGTGTCAGTTAACCTGTTAATCTGCCTCTGGGTTTCGGAATTTATGGTTATCTGCCGGGAATTAGACTCAACTAGTTTTGCCTCAGTAATCTTTATTTTTAAAAGGTCCGTGGCATCGGGAGTGCCAGCCACTACCTTTAAAGTTGTACCTAGGAAATCTAGACTCCTGGCCATCCTATGATGGACCTTAAGGACGGACAACAGAGTTCTAAGGTGGTCCGTATCGACCTCTAGTAGTTTACGCATATGCGATTGGGGAAAGGACTCGGACAATTTTGCTGTCTCGTCTATCATGACAGCGAATTCGGACAAGTTGCTTGAATGTTTTAAGAGGTCACGCTGTTCAAAAACCAGCACGTTACCATCTACGACAGGGATGTAGTTGGCATGCGAAAAGTCGGTGATCCGTGCATTCGCTAATGCCAGTGTAATGAGCGTCGTGATGGTAAACCTGGAATTTAGATATAGGGTGAGGCTGTAGTGCTCGGGCTTTCTTAAAGTAACCTACTAACTAACTGCAAGGGGGGTGCCTACTTAAGGTTGTCCTTGTGGACCACCCTCCCCTTAATAAGAACAGACGTTCCCAGGTCTGCTTGCACTTTTTGTTCCGTGCATAGTGGGGTTAGCTTATTTCCTAACCTCTTGTTGTTCTTTACAAACACGCGTTCCCCTACCTCAAACACACGGTTTTGCCGGGAAGGGTTGCATCTTCCGATGCTGTCTTGCTGAGCCTTTGCTAATCTTGCCTTGATTTCCAGGCAGCGCTCGTGGGCCCCTGAGTGAAGAACCTCAATTGGTCTCTCACGAGTAACTGAGTGCACGGTTCTGTTGTATTCCACCATGGCTCTCAAGATTAGCTCTACTGTGTCATTTGTCTTTTTGTCCAACTTCAGGCATCTGGCTATTTCTGCCAAGGTGCTGTGGAATCGTTCAACTTGGCCATTGGACACGCTGTGCAGAGGGGGCGCGTTCACAATGTCGATGCCGTAGTTGTTTTTGAGCATTGACGTGATTGTCTCTGAGTTGAAAGCGGGCTCATTGTCGCAATAGATTGTTTTGATGGTGGGAAAAAGGTTAACAATCTGCAATAGGGGGCCAGTGATGTCCACTATTGTCCTAGATGCGATCGGTTGCACTACTGCAAACTTAGAGAATTTGTCAATGCACGTCAAGAACAGCTTCTTGTCTGTTGAAAATATGTCAATGTGCACCATTTCGCCAGCATGACTGGGTATGGGCGTTTCCCCAAGCTCTTGCTTTTTCGGGTGCCTGTCGTACTTTGCTTGGGTGCATACCCTGCAATTAGCAACCACTTCCTTTGTCATGCTGCCCATTTTTGGAAAATAGTAGTCTCGAAGGACTTGTTTGACATTTTCCTGCGCGGCTCTGTGTGCACGGTTGTGCTCTGCAGTGACAATTTCGTACTGCTCGTTTTTATCAGTTATATCCGCCACGACATTCTTGCAGTGACGGAACTGAGTGGCTGCGAAGTGGGTGATGAGGTCGTGTTGGAAGCTCGCCAGTGTAGGCAAGTCGCAATGGATAGCATTCACGACGTCAGGGTTAACAACTTCTTTGAGAGTTTTTAACAGGTCACCCTTGTCAGCGAAACTGATCAAGTGGCGAGTTTTGCTTCGGAACAGCACCAGGGTTCGCTTAAGCGGGAAACGTGCTGCTTCCAGAATGATCTGGTTCCTAAAGCAATTTAAGGGTTTGTCTGTGGTTTCGACCGTGTAGGTCAGGGACAGCTCACTGTGAATAGTCGCAGCGTCTGACTGGGGTTCGTCTTGTAAGGCGTTAAGATTTTGCCTGGACAGTGCATCTGCCACGAAATTTTCCTTGCCAGGTTTGTAGAAAATCTTGGCATTGTATTGGTCTATATAGGCTTTCCATCTCTTAATCTTAGCGTTTGTGTTTTTGTCGGCAACAGCGAACGTGAGAGGCTGGTGGTCGGTGAATATGTTGATTTCCCTAGAGCCGTACAGAAAGTTTTGAAGTTTACCTAAGGCCCAAACAATGGCTAGCAATTCCCTTTCGTTTGTGGCATAATTTTGCTCAGCCTGTCTCAGGGTGCGGGAAATCATGGTGATCGGCCTACCTTCTTGCGAAAGGACCGCACCGATGCCACTTGCTGACGCATCTGTGGTGAGGTCAAAGGGCTTTTGAAAGTCGGGGTATTTGAGTATGACATCCTCTGATGCCAAAATGTTACGAAGCCTTTGAAATGCGTTGCGTTGAGTTTCATTAAACTCCACACAAATCTTCTTAGACATATGCCTACTCACCGAGCCGTTTTCCCCTTTCAGGATGTCAGTTATCGGGCGAGCTATGGCTGCAAAGTCTTTGATGAAGACTCTGTAGTAACTGGCCAAACCAAGGAATGATCTAACACCGTAGACACTTTTGGGTTCAGGGTATTCCTGAATGGCCTTTACTTTTTCTGGGTCGGACTTAGTCCCGTCCTTGCTTACTATGAAGCCGAGGTACTCAACACTGTCTTTAAAGAATCTTGTCTTTTCCTGGCTCACCCTCATGTTCGCCTCGATCAAGCATTTTAGCACAGTGTCGATGTGGCGGACATGGTCGGACTCGTTTTCTGAGAAAATTATGACATCATCCACATAGACGTAACATATTTTCCCGATTTGCTCTCTCAGTACATCGTCTAGGGCTCTTTGAAAAATGCTGCTTGCATTTCTCAATCCGAACGGCAGACGGCAGAACTCGTATTTGCCGCCATTCACCGAGAACGATGTCTTCTCGCGGTCGTGTTCCGCGAGGTAAATTTGATGGTACCCTGACTTCAGGTCAAGGGTAGTGAAGAACTTTGCCTTGCCCAGATTCGCTAAAATCATGGGAATGCTAGGCATCGGGTACCGGTCAGGAATAGTTCGCTCATTTAGCTTCCTAAAGTCAATGACCAATCTCTTGTTCTGGTTCCCGAAGGCGTCGGTCCCCTTTTTGTCAACAACCCAGGTCGGGCTGTTATAGGGAGACCTTGAGGGCCTGATGATGCCGTCTTTCAGCAGTTGTTTGACCTCGTTGTTCACAAAGTCAGAGACACCCATAAGATTTGGGTACGCTCTTGAGTACACCGGTTCATTATCAATTGTCCGAATTGTGGCAGTGACAGCGGTGTTAAAAGGAAGAGCTTCATTTGCCGTGGAGAAGGCTTTCTTCCTCCTTATTATTGTGTCCTTGAACTCCTTTTTAACGGAGTCAGGTACAACAATGTCGTTTACATCAGTGAAATTAACACTGGGGCAGCTGAAATAGTGAAGCTTTTCAGCGATGCCCTGGTACTCCAGGGAGTCCTCTGCAAGGTTGAGCTTTACCCCGGCCTGTGTTAACAGGTCCAAGCCTATGATAGCGTCGAACGAATTGAGAGAATCCAAAAGGAAAAATGGGGAGGTGTGCTTGAAGACCTTCATCAAACATTTGTGTTTGATCTCGGTGGAGCCGTGTATTGAGCTCACCGAGAAAGGGCTGGCGACCGGCATCACATTTTTCAGCTCCTTTACGGGCCTAATGTAGTTTTTTGCCGCGCCGGTATCGATTAGCATCTTTAAAGTTCTCCCAGCCAGCCGTCGTTCAATGAACGGCAACCGGGAGCGTCCCCTAAAAAATTCAACGAGTCGACACTGGGAGCGTACTCATTTTCGCTGTCGATTTCCTCGACTGCAGCCTTTGCTGCCTTCTCATACTCCTCTTGGGTCTCTTTTTGCTTAGGGGCCTTTTGGACAACGTTATTAAGCCGTTGTCGTCCCTGACTGTCGAACGTTCTGAGGGATTCCTCCACTTGAACGCGTTCGATACATTAGGGTGATTCTGATTATATTCAGCGCGCTGCCTGGACCTGGAGGATGGGTCGACCTCCATAGGCTGGGGTGCTTGCGCCTGAGTGTCATTGTTGGATTTCTGTCGTTTTAAGAAATGGGGATTTCTGTCCTGTCCCTGTTCCTGTTTATTTGATTTGCCCTGGAAACGGCTCCTGCCGTCTGCCGCCGAATGCGCTCGCTCCTCTACGGCCTTGGCGTAGGAGTTAGCAAACATGCTTCTCTCTATGCTTGCCTCTGCTTCTCTAGCTAAAGCCAGTGCAGATGGCAAGTCTCTGGGTTGCGCCGGGAAGACCACAGCTCTAAGGGACTTTTTAAGCCCTGAAATAAAAGCATGCAGGGCGTCGGCTCTGACCTCAGCATTAAGCAGGTCAGCACCCTCTTGATCATGCGTCATTACGATTTTGTTTGTGACAAGCGTTAGCTTCTTCTCAACTTCATCGTAGTATTGCATTAATGGTAGGTCTCCTTGCCTAACCATTTCCAATCCTTGCCTCAATAGGCGTAAGGATGTTTTGTCTGAGTACGTGCAGTCTAATCTGGCCAAAATGGCATCGAAGTTCAAAACCGTGTTATGGGATACGAGTAGAGCCCCAGCCGCGCCACGGATTTTATTCCTTAATATGGCAACAGCCTGATAATGGGCACTGCTGCCATTGTATGGCTTAAACAGCTCGTAGGCGTATATGGCCGATTGTCTCCAGGCCACGTACTCGTCTTGGGTACCGGAGAACTCCGGTACCGATTTTATTATGTCAAGGGGAATTTCGCACCTAATCTCGGGGTTGACAGAGACTTTTTCATAAGTTATGATTTGCGGTGCTTCCACCTGCAAACTCTGTACCCGCTCAGCTAGGGAATTTAGTTGAACTTGGAAGTGGGATTGCTGTTGCGACAATGCCTGTCTGACGGCATTGTCGATAAGGGCCTGAATCTGACTGGGGTCCATGGTATTATGTGCCGGTGCCCTATCCAATGTCTGACCTAATGCTTGGCCTACTTGCTCCTCGTCCCAGCTATCCTCGCTTTCGTATTCGACCTTAATACTTCTATAGTTATGTGCCCAATTCATTGATTGTAGGTTGGCACATCACAAATATACTGTTGCCGAGCCCAATTGATCGGCTAAGTGGAGTGGCAAGAAAAGGTATGCAGTAAAATTATACCAAAGTATGCTATAATTATTTATCCGTTGAAAGTATGCAATAAAACTTTGATACTCTGAATGCAATCGTTTTTATTATCAGGGGTATGCAACAAAAATATTTGGTTTTGCAAAAGTATGCAGCACTTATTATTATATTTTTAAGATATGCAATGGTTTTTATTAAAGTGGTATGCAATGAAATTTTTTAGTTTCAAAAGTATGCAATACTTATTTTTAAGGTATGCAATAGTTTTTATTAGAGTGGTATGCAATGGAATTTTTTAGTTTCAAAAGTATGCAATACTTATTTTTCTGTAAGGTATGCAACAAGAATTTGCTCTGCCGAAAATATGCAATGCTTTTGAAACTGATTTACACACGCACAACTATTACGTGGCCAGTCACGAATTCTTTCTTTGTGTTTCGAAGAAGTCAAATGTAAAACTTACATGATTTCTAACTTAACTACCCTGTTAAATTAGTTGTCAAGTTCGAATTTCAGTTGGGCGCCAATTATGGGTCCTATAGTCCGGTGGTCCTCTTTTACAGATGGCTCCGTGGTATAGGGTTGATGTGCGTCGTCTCCTTGGGCTGGGTGTTATCCAGGCGCAACGTCGACTCTCCTGCGTCCTCAGTAAGTCCGGCTATTATGCCAGAGGTGAAGACGTCTTAGGAAGATTAGGATGGAGGGCGTGACTTTGCCCCCGTGGTCTTTCGATGGCCTTTTGGCTCAACGAGAATGTTCAATTAAAACAATTGGTATTTTACGGCTAAGTGCCGGAGTAGCTGATCTTTATTGTTGAGGTGCAGGCTTAGAACTGAAGAGTTTACAAAATATGGAGCTAAGTTTACCCTAACAGCAATGCATCGCGCCATCGAGACGAGTCGGCAAGCCGACTCAGCATTTCTTGCAGCGTGAGGCAACCAGCCTTCCGTTGCCGGGCGTTCTTTGCGCAGAGCGCTGAACTCCATTCTGGCGCGTCAGCATTCTATATGGAGAGCTACTTAGTTGCTATGGATTATGTTATGCGTTGTTAACTTGTCTATTGCTTCTTTAGTGCTTAGACCAGTGGCATGTTCGAGAGGTAAACCCTCATCGATAAAGGAAGCTTCTAGTAGCTTTCTCAGCCTATCAACTTCAGCGGTAAATTGCATTGCAGTTTTACCTCTTTGCTGAACTGTTGCTAGTTTTTCCTTGACATTACTGGATGTTTCACCTACGACTACTTTCTGCAATTTGTTTATAATTGCCGGAATCGTCGTTTCATTTTCAACTGAGTTTAAAGTTGTGCCAACTATTTTTGACTTAATGACCTCAATTGCAATGTCTTCATATGGTCCTTTAGCTAGGTCTACCAATTTAATTGCCTTAATGAATCTTTGTAAATGGATCTTTTGTCCATCAAATTCTGGCACTGTGCAAGCGACTTCCTTGATGTACGACCTAATGGCTGCTGCTTGTTCTGCCATGGTTACTTTATTTTCGGAGTCAGCTGCGTTATTCGTTTTATCCTCGTCCCTCAGCATTAATTTTGCTGGTAAAGTTAGATCGTGAAGATCTTCCTCTTTAATATCTTCTTTGACTCTAGTCCTATCTTCTTCATCAGAGTTAGTGCTGTCTTCATCTAAATTTATTCTTAGCGGTGTGTTTACTATGGTTGGAATTTCTATCTGGAGACTGAATTTATTTTTTATGAATATTAATTTTTCTCTTAATGTCACCAGTAGTTCCAAAGCTTTAGCACACTGTTTGCTGTCCAAATTCTTTCTATTTTGTTGGATCAGCTCTCTGACTTCATTATAACTATTTACCAGGACTTGGGCATTCTTATTAATTGTTACAGCTTGTATTGATCTGTTTTGCGTTAAGCATTTATAAGATTTTCTGAAGTTTTCATTTGGATTTTTTATCTGATCAACAAGCTTTTCCCAGTCCATGCTGTGGTATACTCATATCTTCTAATTTATGCATTTGTATTTTTTTTTTTTTTTAGATAAATTCAATATTACGTTTATTTTTATTTATTATTTTTCTCATAAAATTTTTCTCATATTTTTCATTCGTAATTGATTCTCTTCAAGATCTTCCTTAAATATTATCTAAACCGTTAGCAGTGCTACGGTATCTTTTCTTAAGACACTTGTTATGCAATTTGTATATTTTTATTAATGCATTGGATACCATAATTAATGCGATTACAATTAGTATTATGGTTATCCAGAACAAATCTGCATTTTGGACTTCAACTTTATTTATGACATTGGCTGTAGAGTCCACAGTTTTAGTGTCTATTAGACCCATTTTGGGTATACTAATTTTATATTTTGGCAAGGAATCTTCTATATATATATTTATATTTTTACTTTTACTTATTCCATTTGTCTCTATAGACATTTAGGTATGGAATTTTTATTTATAAAATTTTTTCTTCAATGTTCGCAAGATTTAAAAAAAAATTGTATTTTACATTGTTGCCTGCCTGATTCTAGCTATGGCTTCACGGGCCATATTGAGTTAACAGGGCATAATAGTATATGCTCCGTTTTACAATATTTCTTACAATTTTCTTATATTTATATTTTATATTTATTATATATATTTAATTTTCTGCTGCTGCTGACATGCTCATCAGGTGTCAGCTGGGCGTCGCCGGGGGTGGCACGCTGACACTCCCTCGCTGCTGTCTATTTCTTGTGTGTCAGCTGGGCGTCGCCGGGGATGGCACGCTGACACTCCCTCGCTACTGTCTATTGTTTGTGTGCTGACGATGTCGATGGCTGCTCACAAGTCCCCAAGCAGTGAGGACTCCAGATTCCTTCGCAGCCAGGGGGGCAGGACTTTTTTGGTTTTGTTAATGCTGGTGCTGGTGCTGGACATGCCTGGTATTTTGGAACTTCATTAATTGTGGTTATATTTTTAATATTATCTGAGTGAGTTTTCTCGAGTTTATGGGTCTTTAATTCTTGCTGATATTGCAGCAAGTGGTCTAGCTCTGCATGTAGCTTTAGAGCTTTCGACCAAACCGGTGGCGTTTGCTGACCGTATATTAGCCACCTTACGTGGGCTATACGTTTATTCAGCTTAGTTTTCAAACCGCCATCCGCCATTCGACTATTTTATCTTTTATTAATTTCTGAACTTGGGCTTGTATTTCTTCTACTTGACTATGAGGACTTCTATAATTTTTCGTGTATACCGGCTCATCATCTTTTAATCTCAACTGTTGTTTATAAAAATTATTAACTGTTATTGGTTCTGATTCTAATGCAAATATATCTATATTATCGCTGCATATATTTTCTAATTGTGATTTGAACAAATCGAGGAAATTTTTCATCAATTGAGATAAGACAGTTTTATTTCTATTTTCACTATTTGCCTGAACTGCATTGTAGTTCGAAAGTGGCTCATATTTTAAAGTGTCCATATTAACTAATTGGTCAGAATCTGTCGTGTTTAAAATTCGGACAACTGTATTACTTGATGTTGCAATTGTATTTGCAACATAAATACCAGTTTGAATTTCCTGGTTTGGAATTAAAATGTTATCATCTTTGGATGATACTATTATCTTCGGACAACTTGGGATCTTGCTGGTAATAAAGTTGTGTTAATACCAGAGCTGTATGTTATGGGAATATAAATTGGAAATTTCAAATTGTTTGGTCTAATTATAAACCAATCTTCTTCTGGGTTTAAATCAATTTGGCAATTATATTTTTTAATGAAATCTATTCCTATTATTCCATCACACGGTATGGGAAAATTTTTATCTACTAAATGAAAGTCGTGTGGAATAATGTATTTACCTGTCTGTATCTCAATAAAAGTCTGTCCTCGCGACTGAATTTTCTGTTGGCTTATTCCTTGAATGTTTATTTTATTAGTTATTTGAATATTAGAAAATTTGTCAGAGTTCTCTTTGAGAATAGAGATATCTGCACCTGTATCAAGAAGAAAAACTAGTTTTACGCCTGTTTCGGAATGAATGAAAGTAGAAAATATATTGAGATTATAATTGATGGTGTATACTCTTCGATCTTCTTTTACTGAGTACCTAAAGGCTGTTGCGAGTTTCCCTGATCTTGGATTACTCGTACATTTGCATTATTTCCGTTATAGTTTTTCTGATTGTTGTTATGGCCTCTATTTCCATTATTGCGGCCTCTTTTATAGCCATTATAGCGGTTATTATTATTATTTCCATTATAGCGGTTTTGATAACCGTTATTCTGGTAACCGTTATTTTGGTAACCGTTATTGTAGTTGCCTCTATTACTATTGTTATTGAAGTCTACCTCGGTTTCCACCTCTATTGGCATTTCCGTATCCTCTGTTGGATCTGTTACCTCTAAAGTACATCACTTTATTGATGTCACCGGTAACTCTTGCACTCGTTCTTATGTATGCGCTTATCGCTGCATCCATAGTGGTGCAAGTCCCTGCTTCCAGTACTGTTTTTATACTTTCGTGCTCAGCACGATTTATCATTGTGTCTATTGCTTCTTTAGTGCTTAGACCAGTGGCATGTTCGAGAGGTAAACCCTCATCGATAAAGGAAGCTTCTAGTAGCTTTCTCAGCCTATCAACTTCAGCGGTAAATTGCATTGCAGTTTTACCTCTTTGCTGAACTGTTGCTAGTTTTTCCTTGACATTACTGGATGTTTCACCTACGACTACTTTCTGCAATTTGTTTATAATTGCCGGAATCGTCGTTTCATTTTCAACTGAGTTTAAAGTTGTGCCAACTATTTTTGACTTAATGACCTCAATTGCAATGTCTTCATATGGTCCTTTAGCTAGGTCTACCAATTTAATTGCCTTAATGAATCTTTGTAAATGGATCTTTTGTCCATCAAATTCTGGCACTGTGCAAGCGACTTCCTTGATGTACGACCTAATGGCTGCTGCTTGTTCTGCCATGGTTACTTTATTTTCGGAGTCAGCTGCGTTATTCGTTTTATCCTCGTCCCTCAGCATTAATTTTGCTGGTAAAGTTAGATCGTGAAGATCTTCCTCTTTAATATCTTCTTTGACTCTAGTCCTATCTTCTTCATCAGAGTTAGTGCTGTCTTCATCTAAATTTATTCTTAGCGGTGTGTTTACTATGGTTGGAATTTCTATCTGCAGACTGAATTTATTTTTTATGAATATTAATTTTTCTCTTAATGTCACCAGTAGTTCCAAAGCTTTAGCACACTATTTGCTGTCCAAATTCTTTCTATTTTGTTGGATCAGCTCTCTGACTTCATTATAACTATTTACCAGGACTTGGGCATTCTTATTAATTGTTACAGCTTGTATTGATCTGTTTTGCGTTAAGCATTTATAAGATTTTCTGAAGTTTTCATTTGGATTTTTTATCTGATCAACAAGCTTTTCCCAGTCCATGCTGTGGTATACTCATATCTTCTAATTTATGCATTTGTATTTTTTTTTTTTTTTTAGATAAATTCAATATTACGTTTATTTTTATTTATTATTTTTCTCATAAAATTTTTCTCATATTTTTCATTCGTAATTGATTCTCTTCAAGATCTTCCTTAAATATTATCTAAACCGTTAGCAGTGCTACGGTATCTTTTCTTAAGACACTTGTTATGCAATTTGTATATTTTTATTAATGCATTGGATACCATAATTAATGCGATTACAATTAGTATTATGGTTATCCAGAACAAATCTGCATTTTGGACTTCAACTTTATTTATGACATTGGCTGTAGAGTCCACAGTTTTAGTGTCTATTAGACCCATTTTGGGTATACTAATTTTATATTTTGGCAAGGAATCTTCTATATATATATTTATATTTTTACTTTTACTTATTCCATTTGTCTCTATAGACATTTAGGTATGGAATTTTTATTTATAAAATTTTTTCTTCAATGTTCGCAAGATTTAAAAAAAAATTGTATTTTACATTGTTGCCTGCCTGATTCTAGCTATGGCTTCACGGGCCATATTGAGTTAACAGGGCATAATAGTATATGCTCCGTTTTACAATATTTCTTACAATTTTCTTATATTTATATTTTATATTTATTATATATATTTAATTTTCTGCTGCTGCTGACATGCTCATCAGGTGTCAGCTGGGCGTCGCCGGGGGTGGCACGCTGACACTCCCTCGCTGCTGTCTATTTCTTGTGTGTCAGCTGGGCGTCGCCGGGGATGGCACGCTGACACTCCTTCGCTACTGTCTATTGTTTGTGTGCTGACGATGTCGATGGCTGCTCACAAGTCCCCAAGCAGTGAGGACTCCAGATTCCTTCGCAGCCAGGGGGGCAGGACTTTTTTGGTTTTGTTAATGCTGGTGCTGGTGCTGGACATGCCTGGTATTTTGGAACTTCATTAATTGTGGTTATATTTTTAATATTATCTGAGTGAGTTTTCTCGAGTTTATGGGTCTTTAATTCTTGCTGATATTGCAGCAAGTGGTCTAGCTCTGCATGTAGCTTTAGAGCTTTCGACCAAACCGGTGGCGTTTGCTGACCGTATATTAGCCACCTTACGTGGGCTATACGTTTATTCAGCTTAGTTTTCAAACCGCCATCCGCCATTCGACTATTTTATCTTTTATTAATTTCTGAACTTGGGCTTGTATTTCTTCTACTTGACTATGAGGACTTCTATAATTTTTCGTGTATACCGGCTCATCATCTTTTAATCTCAACTGTTGTTTATAAAAATTATTAACTGTTATTGGTTCTGATTCTAATGCAAATATATCTATATATTCGCTGCATATATTTTCTAATTGTGATTTGAACAAATCGAGGAAATTTTTCTTCAATTGAGATAAGACAGTTTTATTTCTATTTTCACTATTTGCCTGAACTGCATTGTAGTTCGAAAGTGGCTCATATTTTAAAGTGTCCATATTAACTAATTGGTCAGAATCTGTCGTGTTTAAAATTCGGACAACTGTATTACTTGATGTTGCAATTGTATTTGCAACATAAATACCAGTTTGAATTTCCTGGTTTGGAATTAAAATGTTATCATCTTTGGATGATACTATTATCTTCGGACAACTTGGGATCTTGCTGGTAATAAAGTTGTGTTAATACCAGAGCTGTATGTTATGGGAATATAAATTGGAAATTTCAAATTGTTTGGTCTAATTATAAACCAATCTTCTTCTGGGTTTAAATCAATTTGGCAATTATATTTTTTAATGAAATCTATTCCTATTATTCCATCACACGGTATGGGAAAATTTTTATCTACTAAATGAAAGTCGTGTGGAATAATGTATTTACCTGTCTGTATCTCAATAAAAGTCTGTCCTCGCGACTGAATTTTCTGTTGGCTTATGCCTTGAATGTTTATTTTATTAGTTATTTGAATATTAGAAAATTTGTCAGAGTTCTCTTTGAGAATAGAGATATCTGCACCTGTATCAAGAAGAAAAACTAGTTTTACGCCTGTTTCGGAATGAATGAAAGTAGAAAATATATTGAGATTATAATTGATGGTGTATACTCTTCGATCTTCTTTTACTGAGTACCTAAAGGCTGTTGCGAGTTTCCCTGATCTTGGATTACTCGTACATTTGCATTATTTCCGTTATAGTTGTTCTGATTGTTGTTATGGCCTCTATTTCCATTATTGCGGCCTCTGTTATAGCCATTATAGCGGTTATTATTATTATTTCCATTATAGCGGTTTTGATAACCGTTATTCTGGTAACCGTTATTTTGGTAACCGTTATTGTAGTTGCCTCTATTACTATTGTTATTGAAGTCTACCTCGGTTTCCACCTCTATTGGCATTTCCGTATCCTCTGTTGGATCTGTTACCTCTAAAGTACATCACTTTATTGATGTCACCGGTAACTCTTGCACTCGTTCTTATGTATGCGCTTATCGCTGCATCCATAGTGGTGCAAGTCCCTGCTTCCAGTACTGTTTTTATACTTTCGTGCTCAGCACGAGTTATCATTGTGTCTATTGCTTCTTTAGTGCTTAGACCAGTGGCATGTTCGAGAGGTAAACCCTCATCGATAAAGGAAGCTTCTAGTAGCTTTCTCAGCCTATCAACTTCAGCGGTAAATTGCATTGCAATTTTACCTCTTTGCTGA
Organism: Drosophila mauritiana; assembly: GCF_004382145.1. NCBI lineage: Eukaryota > Metazoa > Arthropoda > Insecta > Diptera > Drosophilidae > Drosophila > Drosophila mauritiana. The sequence continues at coordinate 80,488 of NW_022881247.1, read as the reverse complement.
ACTGTTGCTAGTTTTTCCTTGACATTACTGGATGTTTCACCTACGACTACTTTCTGCAATTTGTTTATAATTGCCGGAATCGTCGTTTCATTTTCAACTGAGTTTAAAGTTGTGCCAACTATTTTTGACTTAATGACCTCAATTGCAATGTCTTCATATGGTCCTTTAGCTAGGTCTACCAATTTAATTGCCTTAATGAATCTTTGTAAATGGATCTTTTGTCCATCAAATTCTGGCACTGTGCAAGCGACTTCCTTGATGTACGACCTAATGGCTGCTGCTTGTTCTGCCATGGTTACTTTATTTTCGGAGTCAGCTGCGTTATTCGTTTTATCCTCGTCCCTCAGCATTAATTTTGCTGGTAAAGTTAGATCGTGAAGATCTTCCTCTTTAATATCTTCTTTGACTCTAGTCCTATCTTCTTCATCAGAGTTAGTGCTGTCTTCATCTAAATTTATTCTTAGCGGTGTGTTTACTATGGTTGGAATTTCTATCTGGAGACTGAATTTATTTTTTATGAATATTAATTTTTCTCTTAATGTCACCAGTAGTTCCAAAGCTTTAGCACACTGTTTGCTGTCCAAATTCTTTCTATTTTGTTGGATCAGCTCTCTGACTTCATTATAACTATTTACCAGGACTTGGGCATTCTTATTAATTGTTACAGCTTGTATTGATCTGTTTTGCGTTAAGCATTTATAGGATTTTCTGAAGTTTTCATTTGGATTTTTTATCTGATCAACAAGCTTTTCCCAGTCCATGCTGTGGTATACTCATATCTTCTAATTTATGCATTTGTATTTTTTTTTTTTTTTTAGATAAATTCAATATTACGTTTATTTTTATTTATTATTTTTCTCATAAAATTTTTCTCATATTTTTCATTCGTAAAGCTTTTCCCAGTCCATGCTGTGGTATACTCATATCTTCTAATTTATGCATTTGTATTTTTTTTTTTTTTTAGATAAATTCAATATTACGTTTATTTTTATTTATTATTTTTCTCATAAAATTTTTCTCATATTTTTCATTCGTAATTGATTCTCTTCAAGATCTTCCTTAAATATTATCTAAACCGTTAGCAGTGCTACGGTATCTTTTCTTAAGACACTTGTTATGCAATTTGTATATTTTTATTAATGCATTGGATACCATAATTAATGCGATTACAATTAGTATTATGGTTATCCAGAACAAATCTGCATTTTGGACTTCAACTTTATTTATGACATTGGCTGTAGAGTCCACAGTTTTAGTGTCTATTAGACCCATTTTGGGTATACTAATTTTATATTTTGGCAAGGAATCTTCTATATATATATTTATATTTTTACTTTTACTTATTCCATTTGTCTCTATAGACATTTAGGTATGGAATTTTTATTTATAAAATTTTTTCTTCAATGTTCGCAAGATTTAAAAAAAAATTGTATTTTACATTGTTGCCTGCCTGATTCTAGCTATGGCTTCACGGGCCATATTGAGTTAACAGGGCATAATAGTATATGCTCCGTTTTACAATATTTCTTACAATTTTCTTATATTTATATTTTATATTTATTATATATATTTAATTTTCTGCTGCTGCTGACATGCTCATCAGGTGTCAGCTGGGCGTCGCCGGGGGTGGCACGCTGACACTCCCTCGCTGCTGTCTATTTCTTGTGTGTCAGCTGGGCGTCGCCGGGGATGGCACGCTGACACTCCTTCGCTACTGTCTATTGTTTGTGTGCTGACGATGTCGATGGCTGCTCACAAGTCCCCAAGCAGTGAGGACTCCAGATTCCTTCGCAGCCAGGGGGGCAGGACTTTTTTGGTTTTGTTAATGCTGGTGCTGGTGCTGGACATGCCTGGTATTTTGGAACTTCATTAATTGTGGTTATATTTTTAATATTATCTGAGTGAGTTTTCTCGAGTTTATGGGTCTTTAATTCTTGCTGATATTGCAGCAAGTGGTCTAGCTCTGCATGTAGCTTTAGAGCTTTCGACCAAACCGGTGGCGTTTGCTGACCGTATATTAGCCACCTTACGTGGGCTATACGTTTATTCAGCTTAGTTTTCAAACCGCCATCCGCCATTCGACTATTTTATCTTTTATTAATTTCTGAACTTGGGCTTGTATTTCTTCTACTTGACTATGAGGACTTCTATAATTTTTCGTGTATACCGGCTCATCATCTTTTAATCTCAACTGTTGTTTATAAAAATTATTAACTGTTATTGGTTCTGATTCTAATGCAAATATATCTATATATTCGCTGCATATATTTTCTAATTGTGATTTGAACAAATCGAGGAAATTTTTCTTCAATTGAGATAAGACAGTTTTATTTCTATTTTCACTATTTGCCTGAACTGCATTGTAGTTCGAAAGTGGCTCATATTTTAAAGTGTCCATATTAACTAATTGGTCAGAATCTGTCGTGTTTAAAATTCGGACAACTGTATTACTTGATGTTGCAATTGTATTTGCAACATAAATACCAGTTTGAATTTCCTGGTTTGGAATTAAAATGTTATCATCTTTGGATGATACTATTATCTTCGGACAACTTGGGATCTTGCTGGTAATAAAGTTGTGTTAATACCAGAGCTGTATGTTATGGGAATATAAATTGGAAATTTCAAATTGTTTGGTCTAATTATAAACCAATCTTCTTCTGGGTTTAAATCAATTTGGCAATTATATTTTTTAATGAAATCTATTCCTATTATTCCATCACACGGTATGGGAAAATTTTTATCTACTAAATGAAAGTCGTGTGGAATAATGTATTTACCTGTCTGTATCTCAATAAAAGTCTGTCCTCGCGACTGAATTTTCTGTTGGCTTATGCCTTGAATGTTTATTTTATTAGTTATTTGAATATTAGAAAATTTGTCAGAGTTCTCTTTGAGAATAGAGATATCTGCACCTGTATCAAGAAGAAAAACTAGTTTTACGCCTGTTTCGGAATGAATGAAAGTAGAAAATATATTGAGATTATAATTGATGGTGTATACTCTTCGATCTTCTTTTACTGAGTACCTAAAGGCTGTTGCGAGTTTCCCTGATCTTGGATTACTCGTACATTTGCATTATTTCCGTTATAGTTGTTCTGATTGTTGTTATGGCCTCTATTTCCATTATTGCGGCCTCTGTTATAGCCATTATAGCGGTTATTATTATTATTTCCATTATAGCGGTTTTGATAACCGTTATTCTGGTAACCGTTATTTTGGTAACCGTTATTGTAGTTGCCTCTATTACTATTGTTATTGAAGTCTACCTCGGTTTCCACCTCTATTGGCATTTCCGTATCCTCTGTTGGATCTGTTACCTCTAAAGTACATCACTTTATTGATGTCACCGGTAACTCTTGCACTCGTTCTTATGTATGCGCTTATCGCTGCATCCATAGTGGTGCAAGTCCCTGCTTCCAGTACTGTTTTTATACTTTCGTGCTCAGCACGAGTTATCATTGTGTCTATTGCTTCTTTAGTGCTTAGACCAGTGGCATGTTCGAGAGGTAAACCCTCATCGATAAAGGAAGCTTCTAGTAGCTTTCTCAGCCTATCAACTTCAGCGGTAAATTGCATTGCAATTTTACCTCTTTGCTGAACTGTTGCTAGTTTTTCCTTGACATTACTGGATGTTTCACCTACGACTACTTTCTGCAATTTGTTTATAATTGCCGGAATCGTCGTTTCATTTTCAACTGAGTTTAAAGTTGTGCCAACTATTTTTGACTTAATGACCTCAATTGCAATGTCTTCATATGGTCCTTTAGCTAGGTCTACCAATTTAATTGCCTTAATGAATCTTTGTAAATGGATCTTTTGTCCATCAAATTCTGGCACTGTGCAAGCGACTTCCTTGATGTACGACCTAATGGCTGCTGCTTGTTCTGCCATGGTTACTTTATTTTCGGAGTCAGCTGCGTTATTCGTTTTATCCTCGTCCCTCAGCATTAATTTTGCTGGTAAAGTTAGATCGTGAAGATCTTCCTCTTTAATATCTTCTTTGACTCTAGTCCTATCTTCTTCATCAGAGTTAGTGCTGTCTTCATATAAATTTATTCTTAGCGGTGTGTTTACTATGGTTGGAATTTCTATCTGGAGACTGAATTTATTTTTTATGAATATTAATTTTTCTCTTAATGTCACCAGTAGTTCCAAAGCTTTAGCACACTGTTTGCTGTCCAAATTCTTTCTATTTTGTTGGATCAGCTCTCTGACTTCATTATAACTATTTACCAGGACTTGGGCATTCTTATTAATTGTTACAGCTTGTATTGATCTGTTTTGCGTTAAGCATTTATAGGATTTTCTGAAGTTTTCATTTGGATTTTTTATCTGATCAACAAGCTTTTCCCAGTCCGTGCTGTGGTATACTCATATCTTCTAATTTATGCATTTGTATTTTTTTTTTTTTTTTAGATAAATTCAATATTACGTTTATTTTTATTTATTATTTTTCTCATAAAATTTTTCTCATATTTTTCATTCGTAATTAATTCTCTTCAAGATCTTCCTTAAATATTATCTAAACCGTTAGCAGTGCTACGGTATCTTTTCTTAAGACACTTGTTATGCAATTTGTATATTTTTATTAATGCATTGGATACCATAATTAATGCGATTACAATTAGTATTATGGTTATCCAGAACAAATCTGCATTTTGGACTTCAACTTTATTTATGACATTGGCTGTAGAGTCCACAGTTTTAGTGTCTATTAGACCCATTTTGGGTATACTAATTTTATATTTTGGCAAGGAATCTTCTATATATATATTTATATTTTTACTTTTACTTATTCCATTTGTCTCTATAGACATTTAGGTATGGAATTTTTATTTATAAAATTTTTTCTTCAATGTTCGCAAGATTTAAAAAAAAATTGTATTTTACATTGTTGCCTGCCTGATTCTAGCTATGGCTTCACGGGCCATATTGAGTTAACAGGGCATAATAGTATATGCTCCGTTTTACAATATTTCTTACAATTTTCTTATATTTATATTTTATATTTATTATATATATTTAATTTTCCGCTGCTGCTGACATGCTCATCAGGTGTCAGCTGGGCGTCGCCGGGGGTGGCACGCTGACACTCCCTCGCTGCTGTCTATTTCTTGTGTGTCAGCTGGGCGTCGCCGGGGATGGCACGCTGACACTCCCTCGCTACTGTCTATTGTTTGTGTGCTGACGATGTCGATGGCTGCTCACAAGTCCCCAAGCAGTGAGGACTCCAGATTCCTTCGCAGACAGGGGGGCAGGACTTCTTTGGTTTTGTTAATGCTGGTGCTGGTGCTGGACATGCCTGGTATTTTGGAACTTCATTAATTGTGGTTATATTTTTAATATTATCTGAGTGAGTTTTCTCGAGTTTATGGGTCTTTAATTCTTGCTGATATTGCAGCAAGTGGTCTAGCTCTGCATGTAGCTTTAGAGCTTTCGACCAAACCGGTGGCGTTTGCTGACCGTATATTAGCCACCTTACGTGGGCTATACGTTTATTCAGCTTAGTTTTCAAACCGCCACGGTGTTTGCCCATACTCAATAGAACTCTACTCACTCAGATTTTTCCTTGGTTTGTGCAGTTCCATTTAATTATTCCTTGTGATGGGTCTTCTTCCAGTCCAGTATTCCTTTGCCTTCGCCAGCTTTGGTCAATTCGTCCAACATTCCTTTGTCTTCACCAGCTTTGGTCAATTCGTCTAACGTTGGTCGACTGTCCTGGTCGCCATGTAATGATGAGCTCCAATTAATAACACAAGTCCGTTTTAGGTTGAATGCAGCCGTCGGGCTGACTTATATTTATTAAATTTATTCTTTTGATTTTAGAGTAGGCAGAAATGGTTCTGCCAGCTCAACGTCTACAGAGTGTCTGATTTTACAGTTTTGAATATATTTGGACTTAGGCTTATCCGCGTAGCTGCGCTGCCGGGTACGCCAGCGGCGGAGCGGCATTCTTATGTATATCTTATATATCTAGACTTATCGGGAGAGCGAGTTTAGTATGTAAATTAAAATTGTTACTCTTTATTTATTTAAAAAAATAAATTTTATTTTTTATTATTTAACATTTATTTGGTGATAAACTTTTTCACTTATACTATTACGAGACACTTGGTAACTTATCTTTAACTTCGAGCTGTTGACGATCTCGTCCCGATTCAGACTGATCTTCTTATTCTAAGTCCTAATCCAATCAACCTCGGCCAGAAGCTTTTCTTTCGGAAAATTATCGAACTTTCGATAAAAGCTTTATGCTGGAAATATTCCACTGCATTGTGAAATTCAATTATGCTGATCGATGCAGTTTTTGATTGATGAGCAATAAGTCGGCCGTGGTTTGGTCTCCAAGCGGAAGCTGTGTTTACGTTAAGTTTGGGTTGCTTATGTTAGCGGGTAGCTGAGTGCTGGCAAAGGCAATGACAAAAACAAAGGCAAAGGAAATGCCGACGAGATTGAGAATTGAAATTTGTTTATAAACTGTGGAAGGGAGCTATGTTCATGGGTTGGATAACTCTCCCCCTTCTAAAATGACGCGTCCCGCTTCATTATTAATTTCGTTTAAACGTTCATTTAATTCTGTTAAAAATTCTACATCATTATTTGGTTTTTCTGGTTCTGGCCGTTTTTGTTTGGTTACAAATATATAATATCTGAATTTTATTATTAATATAGTTAAGAAATACAAAATGATTAAAATTAATAATATAAATGAAATTGAAATTTTCCAATTGTAAATTTCAATAAATGGGTTTAAAATATTAATGTTGTCAAGAGAAAGTTCTGAATTGTTGGATTTCATATATTCTGATACTTCTAAGTTTTTAAAGTGGTTGGTAGTTATGTATTCAAGTATTTTGTTTTCTGAATTGGTGTATGAAATATTATTTATTGTAGTTGTGCTGTTAAATGTTATTAAATATGACCCGTTTAAATGAGAATCGTTCACAATATTATTTACATCTATTAGAATGGCACCTTCTTGAATGATATCTATATTCTTATTTTTTTCTAGAATTTTAGTGCAAATTGATTTTTCTCCATTTTGTAAGCGGGTAAAACAAGTCTTATCTTTACTTATAATACAATAGTTGTTAAAAAGTTCGTTCTTAAAATTAGATACTTCATAAAAGGTATTTTCGCATTTTGCGACCTGATTACTTATAAGTAATTTTCCATAATTATGTGAAATGGATCTGGCATAGTAAATTTCGCATCTGTTTGTTATAACGGGGTATTTTATATAAATTATTAAGAGTTCTTTATGCAATACAATTTTGAATATGGCGATGTCCATTAAGTCTGCAATAAGTACAGGTTGTTGTTCGTGATCTAATATTTCTTTAATGTCTTCATTATTTAAAATTTTTGTCTTGAATAGATCAATTTTGGCCAGTGTGATAGTATCAATAATGTTTTGTAAGTCAAATGTTAATAAACGTAAACGATGTTTTCGTAATGGCAATTCTTGATCGATAAAAATGTTTTTAAAATGATCGGAAAGTGATTTTATCTCTTTAAACAATTTGGAATTAATAATAAATTGTTGGTTATTGTTTTCAATTAAATCATTTATTTTATTGTGTATTTTAATGAAATCATCGTGATCCGGAGTTCCAGCTAACCATTTCCAAACAGTGCCTAACTCATTTATTCCCCTTTTTGATCTAGTTGATATCAGTTGTGACAAAATTAATTCTATTATCTGTATTTCGTAAGTAATTTCCCATGTCCGTATATTTTTATCTTTTCTTACATATCCTGATTCTAGATTGATTATTTCTTTATAAAAACTTAAGTTAGTTACGTGGAATAAGTCAGCATATGATTCATAGGTAAGGACATCCTTTTTGTCCTTGAACAGGAAGAATTCGTGATTGGAGTAATCAATTATTTCTGAAGTGGTTATCATTACGAATGTTATTAGAAGTAATAAAAAAAAATATGGTATTTGTTAAAACTTAATGTTGTCTTTGTGAATAGTCCTGTTTCTATTATTGATTATAACTTTGTTAGGTAAGTTTTCCTTAACAACCTGTTTTTTGTATCTAGTTTTTAGCTTATTTCTTTCTCCGTGTTTCTTCTCATAAACAACTTGACCTACATGATATTCTTTTTCTTTACGACCTTCATTGTGTGTTACTAACATTTTTTATTGTGTGTTCTTTAGAATTCTTGAAATGTTATCGTGATCAACTTTATTATATAGAATATCAAAAGGTTTTTGGTTTGTTGTAGAATGAATGCTTTGATTGAATTCTTTTGCGGATCTAATAATTATTTCATAACAGTCAGTGAGATTAAATTCTTCCTTTATACAACGAGCTAATTCTGTTAATGTTGAATGTGCCCTTTCTACTTGTCCGTTCGAGGTACTGTGTCTGGGGTCGGCGAAATGTAGAGTTAAACCACATCTTTGTGCAAAGGATTTAAATTGAGCAGAGGTGAAGCTCGGTTCATTATCAGTCATAATTACTTTGGCGTGGGGAAATGTTGGAGTAATTCCATTACTTTATTTTCGATTTTTAGTTTATTTTGTATAAAGAAATTTGATGGTAAAGTTATTTTTTAATGGTAATTGAATATGATAAAGATCTTCTAAAGTGCAATGAATTCCTACCGTTACGTTTGGATTTAGATACTCCCTTAATATTTCTATTAAGTTTTCTGGCGTATCACATTCAATTATATGTCTTGTCTTATCAAAAACATTCAATGACTCATGTATTGTATACCTCCCCTTTGTTAATAACAGTTGTTGTTGAAACTGATTTAACGGTTTTCGGGTCTCTTGTATTACATTTTCAAAACTACTTTCGGCAGAATGCTGTGTATTTTGATCTGAGTTTGATTGTTCTAAGTCGCTGTTAGTAATATTATTTATTTTTATTCGAGATAATGCGTCGAGATAATGTTCCGGGTTTATATATTATTTTCGGGGTGAAACTTTCTATAAGGGAGTACCATCTTTTCATTTCTACGTTCGGGTTTTTATCTGAGATTGTGAAAGATAAAGATTGATGGTCTGTTTGTATTTCTATACCAATTACACCATATAAGTAATTCATGAGTGTTCACGCCAGAAGGGCGCAAACAGTTGAGCGGCAGTGTAAGCGGCCAATGCTTGTACTCGAAGCTCCTCCACGGCTCGCAAGCACCGCTGCTCGCGCTCTCCTTCTCTTCTCTCGCTCTCCTCCCTTCCCGCAAGGTATTCACCACTCCGCGGTCTCGCGGTATTTCTACTGTTAGTGTTAAGGGAGTCTTAATTTACAAGTGCGCGAATAAAGTACGGAATTTTCGTGAAGTCGATCCCGAGTGTTTCATTTCAGGGAGACTCAGCAGCAGCCGCAGCAACTACAACCACGGCAATTTTCCGCCCACTCCATTTCATGGTCCTTCGAGCCGGATGAGCTCTGATCCTGCCAGCGCTCCTTGCGGAAAATTCAAGATAAGTACGGCTTTAAATCCTATTCCGTCCGTGGTCGCCATTTTCGTTTTTCCAACGGCGTTTATTCTTTCCGTCCATCCGTATCAAGTGAAAAGTGAAAATATATATGATAAGTACATGCGCCCAGCCACCGTGATTACTTTTTTTTAAGTGCATAAACAAGCACTTTGCCAATACCGGCCCCCTAATTCGTCTCACGGTGCTCCGCTGATATCCAAGCGCATGTACATATATATATATATACACTGTCCAAAATTCACTGTTATCGTCCGCTGCTAAACTACTGTTTTTTTTTGTGCCTCAATAAAATATACAACCCAATATAAATACAACAATACAATACAATATACAAATTTAATTAAATTCAATTAAATATACACATACATATAATCACCAAAAATTTCACATACACACAAATATACATAGCCATATACATACATTACGACATATCCATTGTCATACATAGATTCCAACGATATTCACATATACACAGTCGCGACTTACACAGACTTGCCAAGTGCAAGTTCTTTCGTCTCCTCTTTGTTCGTTATTGCCCTGACAAAAAAACCAGCGCATAGCGACGAGAGAATACCCTATTGTCGAGACATAAAATAAAATAAATAAGTCCGACGATAAAATTTAAAAATAAATAATTTAATAAAAAAAAATAAAAAGGAAAGAAACGATTGTTTTAATTATTATTATTATTGATTATTATTTAATAATTATTTAACCCAAATAATAATTTTTTTTTTACAAGCTATTTCTGGCTCCCATTTCTGGTTCCTAAATTAAAATAATAAAATTGTGATCCTAAATCCGGTAGCTATTTTTATAAATTTAAACTTGAATTTTCTAGCTATTTTCCATATATTAGCTATTCTTTTTCGGGATTTCCAGTCGGTAGCGATTTTTATAAATCCTTGGCTATTATCCAGACTCCAGCTGGTAGCTATTTTTTTTAGCTATTTTTTCCAGAAATTGCAATTTATAGTCTTTTTATAAATTTGAGCTACTGTTTTTTCTAGACTCCAATATAGCTATATCTTCTTGTGGACTTCACTCTAGCTGTTGCTTTTTGTGAATCCTCCTAGCTATTTTTTCACTCTGAGTTTAGCTATATGAAATCCGGTAGATATTTTTTATAAATTCAAGTTTATAGCTATTTTCTATATTAGCTATTCTTTTTCGGGATTTCCAGTCGGTAGCGATTTTTATAAATCCTTGGCTATTATCCAGACTCCAGCTGGTAGCTATTTTTTTTAGCTATTTTTTCCAGAAATTGCAATTTATAGTCTTTTTATAAATTTGAGCTACTGTTTTTTCTAGACTCCAATATAGCTATATCTTCTTGTGGACTTCACTCTAGCTGTTGCTTTTTGTGAATCCTCCTAGCTATTTTTTCACTCTGAGTTTAGCTATATGAAATCCGGTAGCTATTTTTTATAAATTCAAGTTTATAGCTATTTTCTATATTAGCTATTCTTTTTCGGGATTTCCAGTCGGTAGCGATTTTTATAAATCCTTGGCTATTATCCAGACTCCAGCTGGTAGCTATTTTTTAGCTATTTTTCCAGAAATTGCAATTTATAGTCTTTTTTATAAATTTGAGCTACTGTTTTTTTTCTAGACTCCAATATAGCTATATCTTCTTGTGGACTTCACTCTAGCTGTTGCTTTTTCTGAATCCTCCTAGCTATTTTTTCACACTGAGTCTTAGCTATATGAAATCCGGTAGATATTTTTTATAAATTCAAGCTTATAGCTATTTTCTATATTAGCTATTCTTTTTCGGAATTTCCAGTCGATAGCGATTTTTATAAATCCTTGGCTATTATGCAGACTCCAGCTGGTAGCTATTTTTTTAGCTATTTTTCCAGAAATTGCAATTTATAGCTTTTTTTATAAATTTGAGCTACTGTTTTTTCTAGACTCCAATATAGCTATATCTTCTTGTGGACTTCACTCTAGCTGTTGCTTTTTGTGAATCCTCCTAGCTATTTTTTCACACTGAGTTTTAGCCATATGAAATCCGGTAGCTATTTTTTATAAATTCAAGTTTATAGCTATTTTCTATATTAGCTATTCTTTTTCGGAATTTCCAGTCGGTAGCGATTTTTATAAATCCTTGGCTATTATCCAGACTCCAGCTGGTAGCTATTTTTTTAGCTATTTTTTCAGAAATTGCAATAAACTGAATTTTAGCTATATTGTGCTTCATTTAAGCTTTTTTCCAGTTGATTTAAGATCTATTGGGGCCTTATTTCACAAAAATTGGGATTTTTTTTCCTTCGTGCTCCAATCTCCAGATCCCAATTGCAACTTTCTCCCGAATTCCGACGGGATCCTTTGTCCATCCAGATTTGGACGCCCTCTGGGTCTGGTTCCTTATCAATTCCACATTTTTTGCGGCGTGCAGGCCTTCTTGACTTCCTTCTCTTAGGGCATAGCTGAGCATGCCCCTAGAGGGAGACAAGAAAAAGACCACCGCACCTGGAAAAGAACAAAAGTTCAACCCGCAATCTCCGCTATCCACTCGCGGTAAGCCAGCACCCAAGTCCGTTAGTCCTAGGGTCAAACCCGCGTCTCCCACTCCGAAAGCAAAGGTTGTGCCATCGACCAGTTCGAAGACAACTCCTAGGTTGGTCATTTCCCGACCAGTTACGCGAGCGTCTAGTGAGTCTTCTCTATCGAGAAAATCCGAGAGTCCCTCCGCTGTCGGGACTGATTTCCTCCGCGTCACACGCTCTAACACAAAGAAAATGGCATCCTCTGAGCAGCCAACGCCCGCAAACGCAGCGTTGCATAAATTCATCGCCGTCAGCGATCGCGTAAGCCTTTTCGAAGCGAAGATCAACACTCCTGATCAAGCCTCTCCGTCCCTACACACGTTACAAGTCCGTCTGCAACAGGTGCGAGCCTTATGGGACAAAGTGGAAAGAGAGTACGAAACATGCTCTGACCTAATGGCCCAAGAAGGATCCCTCGACACAATGCCTATTCTCCAGGCCAAATATGACTACTGCTACTCAGTATACGAGTCATGTGCAGCACAAATTGGCGAAACAATCGACAGAGCAACGCCTCAAGTCGCGCAAGCACCCTCTCAGCCGCTAATTGCGTCCGGCTGCCGCTTACCTCCATGCGACACGGAAGTCTTCGATGGCGACTACCTCCGATGGCCCACTTTCCGGGACCTATTCACGGCAATTTACGTAAACAACCCCAGGTTGACTCCGGTCGAGAAGCTATTCCACCTCCTTACCAAAACAAGTGGCGAAGCAAAAGCCATCGTGGCGAAATCTCCTCTCACGAATGATGGTTTTGCTTCGGCTTGGGAGGCGCTTCGAGATCGGTTCCAAAATAAGCGACTTTTAGTCAACAGCCAGCTCAAGCTTCTTTTTAACTTGAGTTCAATTTCGCAAGAATCTGGTCATGCTTTAAAAGAGCTACAATCCACGATTCAGGGGTGTTTAACAGCACTGGCGCATTCCCAGGTATCCACAGAAAACTGGGATTGTCTCTTGGTTTTCCTTTGCGCGAGCAAACTGCCCAAGCAGACCCTGTCCTTATGGGAACAGTCGCTAACTGCCAAATCCGAGATCCCAGCTTGGGAAGAAATGAATGCCTTCCTGAGCGAAAGGTATCGGACATTGGAAGCCATCGAAGATATGAAACCGACTCAGGTGGTTCCAAAAAGGCTTCAATCCTTCGAGACAAAGGTCAGCACCAAACAGAAAGGGTGTGACTTATGTTCTAAGGAGAACCATCCGGTACGATTGTGCCCGCGTTTTCTTCAAATGTCTGTTGACTCGCGCTCCGGGTATATCAAAAAGAAGCAGCTATGTCTGAATTGTTTTGCCAGAGGTCATCAGCTACGTTACTGCACAAGCACGCACAGCTGCTTTACATGTAAGGGCAGGCACCATACGCTGCTGCATCGCAGCCCCCCAAATTCCGAAAATGCGAGTTCCTCAACCTCGCCCCCTACACAGCAACTTCCGAGACCCTCTAGCAGAAATGCATCGGCAAGCACCTCAGCGGTGCAAACTTTCTTCGCGTCCGGCACTTCAGCCGTCCTACTGAGCACAGCGATGATTGACGTGTGCCATTTGGGGACGAACTACCGAGCCCGAGCCTTAATCGACTCGGGATCCGAGGCGACGTTCATTTCAGAACGCCTGTTCAACCTCATCAAGTTGCCATTCCGCAACACCCAGACCCAAGTCTCCGGGTTAAATCATTCGGTCTCCGCGAAATCCTCGAAGCTGTGTCACTTCGGGATTCGCGTTCCTACTAAGCCAGGTCTACAGTTAGACACTGAAGCGTACGTCCTTCCGGAGCTCTCAGGCAAACTGCCCTCCTATCCGATCCCTCGGAATGCTTTGAAGGACCTGCCCGCACTCCGCTGGGCAGATCCTACCTTTTTTGAGAGCTCTCAAATTGATGTACTGATCGGGGCTGACATTCTACCATCCATAATGATGGATGGCACCCGACAAAATATTTGCGGCTCGCTCCTGGGCCAAGAAACTATTTTCGGGTGGGTGCTAACGGGGCCGATTTCCAAGGGTAAGCCGAAACGGGTCGCATCCTTCACGACCCAGGTGCACCAAACAGGCGACCCTGATTCGCCCGAGATAAAGGGCGAAGCCAAGTCGATAATAAATCGATGGCAACACCTCAAGGCACAACATCAGCAGTTTAGTGCACGGTGGAAAGAGGAGTATCTCAAAGAACTCCATAAACGAAGCAAATGGCAATTTCCGACCAGGAACCTACAAGCCGACGATATGGTAGTTGTCAAGGAGGACAATCTACCACCGAACGAATGGCGGCTCGGCAGAATTGTTTCTGCCTTTCCAGGAGCCGACGATCGCATTCGAGTCGTTGAGATCCGTACGTCTCGCGGCACCATAAAACGCCCTGTCCACAAAGTAATTCTGCTACCGATGGAGGACAAAGAGTCCTCCGTTCCTAGGGATTAGGGCACTTCCCCCATTCGGGGGCCAAAAAGTAGTCGGCTCACACTAAGCTTTTTCATTTCTTTATTGGCAGACTTACTCACTTCCTCCAATAATGGCTCCTCGTCCTCGTGCCACCCCGTCGTTGGAGAGCAGACGTACTCGAGGTATTAAATCCTACCGCTGCCGAGTCTGCTCTGGAATCCATCCTCTTCGAAAGTGCACGAGGTTCCACAAACTGAGCGCTGAAAAGCGCCTTCGGGCAGTACTTATTAATAAGTACTGCTCGAACTGCCTCGCCCATCAGCACTCAGGAGGAGACTGTCGCAGCCAAGAGGGATGCAAGAAGTGTGGAGGAGACCACCACACCCTACTCCACATGCACGAGGTCCTCCCCGCTCCGAACCCGGCAGCGCTACCAGCTCCGACGCGCAGAGAGCGCCATCCCGCTGCACCTCGTCCGGTCCGGATTTCCCGCACTCCGCCACCAGTCGCCAACAATCGCCCGCGTCAGCAGCAGCAGAAGGCTGTCCCCATACTGCCTACAGCCATCGTCGTGCTGGACACGGGCTCGAAGACCTTCGAGACCGGGGCCATGATCGACCCATGCATGCCGGTGAGCAGCATCGACCGGTCGTTAGCGGCTGCGTTCCAGCTGCCCATCACTCGGCTGGGAGGCAACGAGGTCTGCTCGGTGACACTCCGGTCCCGAACAAGCACCTTCCGACTCAACGTCGTCCTGAAGATCGAACCCAGCCTAAGGATCCGGACACCCATCCGAGCTCTGAGCGACGCCGCCAGGGCCAAGTTTGACGGTGTTCGTCTCGCGGACGAGCGCTTCCACCGGCCGGCCTCCATCTCCCTCGTGTTGGGATCAGATGTATATGCCAATTTGATCCAACCGGGGTTCCTAAAAATTTAAGACCCCAAACTATTGCAAACAATTCTTTTTTATTTGTGGCATAAAGTTGTTCGGTTTTATTTAAAGTTTTGGATATGAAAGTAATTGGTTTATTATCCTGTGATAAAACTGCTCCGATAGCTACATCTGATGCGTCTGTCGTTAAAGTGAATTTTTTGTTATAATCTGGCTGAACTAATTCCACTTGTGCTATTAAATTATCTTTAAGTTCTTTAAAAGCTTTAACAGCTGGGTCGTCTTACTGTATTGTAATTTTTGTAGACATTCTCCTAGAAATTTTTCCATTATCTTCTCCTAGGTATTTGGTTAAAGGTTTGGCAATTTTTGCATAATTTCGGACAAATTTACGGTAATAGCCGGTGAGGCCTAGAAAACTACGAAGCTCTCTAATGTTTTGTGGGATCGGATACTTCATAATTGTGGAGATTTTCTCAGGATCTGTTTTAATTACATTGTGAGATACTATATAACCTAGAAATGCTGTTTCAATTGTATTAGAAAAGAAAAGCACGCTAGCGTGCTTAGGATTTTCAAATCCCGAACTATTAGTTTTATTAATGACGGATAATTCAACGTCGTTGTGCTCAGGATTCATTGATCCCAAGCTAAATAAACTGCCTTCAGCAATTACCGTTTCGGTTTTATATATCTTTTGCTCATCTAAATATTTTTTAATTATATATTCTTTTAATGGGAGAATATTTTTTTCCTCAATTAAACACAAATCGTTTTTATCCTCGTCAAAATATTGGAGTTTCTCTTTATTTCCCTTATACTCCATGATTCCTTTCTCAATATCTAATTTAGCTCCAATCTTTCTTAACAAATTGAATCCAATTAATCAGATTCTAAACCCTCAATTTCATAGAATAAATGTTGTTCCCCAAATATATTTATCAAATGATAATATTTTATGATTGAATATCCATGAACTGTAGACACTCTTTTGTGTATTGATAATTCCCTTTTATTCTCATAAATACCCTTTTTTATATAGCACGCGGTGGCTCCTGTGTCTATTAATATTTTGAATTGTCTTTTAGTTTTTCTGTCTACCCTTGTGATATGAGGCATCCCTCTGTATCTAAAAAATGGCTCTCGTTGATATTATTTACTCTGATTGTTTTTTGAGCTGGCTGGTTGACTGTTCCCGTTGATTCCCGTTTTATCGGGGGGTGTGTTTCGGACTGATTTACAAGACCTGCGCTTGTGTTGTGTTTTTGCGCTGGGTATTGATTATAATTATTTCTTTGGAAATTATTATTAAAATTGTGTCTGTTATTATTATAATTCCACTGGTTGTTATTATTCCTAGGATGATTATAATTTTTATACGGACGATTTTGAACTCTTATGGAGCCGTCTACTTCCATAGGTTCTGGTGGTGCTTGAACTTTGGAATTATTATTAAAATTCCAATTGTTATTCGCTCCGAAGTTGTGGTGTGGTGGTGGTTGAACTTTGGAATTATTATTAAAATTCCAATTGTTATTCGCTCCGAAGTTCCCGTTTCGCGGCCAATTATTATTTATCCTATTTGGTGTATTATTAATCTGTCTAGAGGCAAATCTAAGGTTGTTTCCTTGATTTTTGTCTTCACTCCTAAATCCATTATACCTATTTGCAAATTGAGCTCTAAAGTTGTTAGACTCTAATTCCTGACACTTTGCCAAAGCATTTGGCAAATCTGGTGGGTTGAGAGAGAAGAGTGTTTCTGAGATTGAACCGTTTAATCCAGAAATAAAAATTCTTAGAGCGTTGCTCCTAATTGTTTTATTTGTTTCCTTGGTTATAAGGCTGTCCTTTCCGTAAGTCATTATAGTTTTATTTATAAGTAACGTCATTTTCTTATTTACTTCGTTGTAGAATTCGGTAATGGTCATGCGTCCCTGTCTTAAGATGCTTAATTCTGATTAGAGTATATGGATTGGTCTTTGATCGTTATAAATAAAATCCAATCTAGAAAGAATTGCTTGAAAGTTTAAAACGGTACCATGGTTGGTTAGAGCATCGTGTGCTGCTCCCATGATTTTATTACGTAAAATTGTTAAGGCGATAAAATATTGTTCACTTTCAATTTTATATAGACTCATTGCGGTTTCCGCCGCTTCTCTCCAGCCTACATATTAGGTTATTTCACCTGTGAACTTTGGTAAGGATTTAATTACCTCTAATGTAGTTTCGCATTTTATGGTTCGGTCAATTGTTTGGATCTTATAGTCTTCTACCTCATTTTTGTTAGCGGCTAACTGCTCTTCTAACCCTTCAAGTTTTCTGGTTACTTCACTCAACTGTACATTTATTAATCTGTTTATTAATTCCATTGTCAGATTGCTGGCGCTGGATATCCCGCCCGCAGAAAGGGTTGATACTGAACCTCCGGTTGCCATTGTTAAATTTAAATTATCAAAACTATTTATCAAATCTTCCAGATTGTTTTAAATTAAATTGATATTGTAATATTTAATTTTAATGTATTATTCTCTGTATCTTAATCTTAATTTTTATTTAGAGACTTAGTGTTATTTTTATCTGCTCACGATACTTTCCGTGGGAGTTCTTCCTTCAGCGTAGTTGGTGGAGGGTAGGGGTCTTCCTTCAATTGGTTGGTCTTAATAATTCTTTGTTGGAGTCTTCCTTCAATTGGGTCGTCTTGATTATAATTTATTGGGGTCTTCCTTCAATTTTTTATATAGCCTTTTTTTTTAAATTTGTTTGAATTTCTTTGGGTTCGTAGTTGAGTTCTGAATTTTTATTATGTTATGTTTATTATTATGTTCTCGTAATTTGTATTCAGTATTCAGTCCACCTTTTTATGTTAAATTCTTAATTGGATTATTGCATTTATTGATTTCCAATTAAGTTTTTATCACGATCACTTTCACAGTAGTTAGGTGTCGTTGTATTGTTGTGGATGTTTTAATTTTTCCACTAAAAATATGGATTGTTGGCGGCGCGAGTTCCGTTTTATTTTTAACTTATTATCGTTAATTTTTATTTAGAACTTTTAAATACGCCGCCCCACGTTGGGCGCCAATTAAAACTGTTACTCTTTATTTATGTAAAAAAATAAATTTTATTTTTTATTATTTAACATTTATTTGGTGATAAACTTTTTCACTTATACTATTACGAGACACTTGGTAACTTATCTTTAACTTCGAGCTGTTGACGATCTCGTCCCGATTCAGACTGATCTTCTTATTCTAAGTCCTAATCCAATCAACCTCGGCCAGAAGCTTTTCTTTCGGAAAATTACCGAACTTTCGATAAAAGCTTTATGCTGGAAATATTCCACTGCATTGTGAAATTCAATTATGCTGATCGATGCAGTTTTTGATTGATGAGCAATAAGTCGGCCGTGGTTTGGTCTCCAAGCGGAAGCTGTGTTTACGTTAAGTTTGGGTTGCTTATTTTAGCGGGTAGCTGAGTGCTGGCAAAGGCAATGACAAAAACAAAGGCAAAGGAAATGCCGACGAGATTGAGAATTGAAATTTGTTTATAAACTGTGAAAGGGAGCTACGTTCATGGGTTGGATAACTTGTACGTATGTAATATGCATTTGATCGGCGTGGGAATGCTGACCATGCACTTATACTTTGTGGCCTTCCAGTGGGCAATGCACTTATACTTTTTGGCCTTCAAGTGGGCGATCATGTTACATCCGCCCTGGGCCTTACTGCGTGCATAAACATAAACATAAACATAAACATAGCAACAAAGTGCTGCCATATGTTAATATGCTATTTTATTTAATTGTTCTTAATATTGCATAGGCACATACTACAGCACCAGGTGAGGAGCCACCACCACCAAGGCTGCCGAGGCAGACGTCGTGCAGAAGCGCGGCAACCGTCGCCGCGCCCATGCCACGCAGGCAGGCGTCGCTGGACGGGCAGAAGTGGAGGGAGGTGCCAACGGAAGACTGGCCGTTCCGGGTGGCTGAGGAAGCGGCTCGACAAGGGGCACGGATGCGAAGAGTGCACTGGGCCAAGTTATTCGAGCTTGACGGGCAGCGCTACCGCCTTAAGGTACGGAGGGGCGGGGAGGTAAGGGTAGCAGTCGCCGAATAAAGAACGCCGGACGGCAATAACAAACCGTATGCCCGGGTTTTTTTATAAACAAACACAGGCACAGTAACAATCAAAAAAATGGGTGCGGGTATCATCTGCAGCAGCCGTGATAGCGCGCGACGGGGTGACGCGGGGCCAGGCATGCGGGCCGGCATAAGACGCGGGGCCAGGCACGCGGGCCGGCATACGACGCGGGGCTGCTGCAGGCGTGGGACGGGGAGGCACTCGCAGAACGTAGGCGGGCCTCAGTTGGAAGCGCAGGTTGGCCTGCAGGGGGGCGCGGGGCCAGGGGCAACCGCCCCGGAGCATGAAGGGGGCATACATGTGTTGGTGGAGCTGGAAGCAAGAGAGGATTCGTTAATATGGCGATACGCAAGAAAATTTTAGACTTACCTTTCATTGAGCTGCTACACCGAAGCACGTGAGAAAAGAATTGGCATGGGAGCGCC
Organism: Drosophila mauritiana; assembly: GCF_004382145.1. Classification (NCBI taxonomy): domain Eukaryota; kingdom Metazoa; phylum Arthropoda; class Insecta; order Diptera; family Drosophilidae; genus Drosophila; species Drosophila mauritiana. Next base: position 60,632 of record NW_022881247.1, on the reverse strand, counting down.
TCGATAGCGACAATCGATCGATAGTATGATCGATAGGATGCTCGTGCGGCCACACTGGAGGCAGCGATCGGCACGAGATGGCAACGCCGGAATATCGACAGTGGCAACGACGCGTTGATATCGATAACAAGAGTTTGGCGATGTGGCCAGGCGGAAAAATGGATGAGCGGAGAATAGAAGGCGGGAGAATTTGAATGTCGAACAGAAGGAGCAGAATAGACAGTAGCACCGGATGGAATGAACAAGGAAGCTGCCTATACGAAGGGACACCGGGGCGGAGGACCGCCGGGACCAACAGTTTTTAAAAAACTTCCGAAGGAAGGGGGAGATGTGAGGAGTCTTAAAGCTCCCCACAAATCTCGTGTAGGGGAGCGGCCTAGCAACAGCCGCGATGAAGGGCAAAGCGGAAAGACCGTGAATTAACGGTACCGCATTGGACCTTGGACACCGTTGGCCAAGGGCGAAGAGGTCGAACGGTTACGGTGCGTGCACAAAGAGGGCGCACCGTGAACTAACGGTACCCCTTTGGACCTTGGACTCCAGCGAGTCAAGGGCAGACAGGTCAAACGGTAACGGTGCGTGAGCAAAGAGGTCGCACCGTGAATCAACGGCACAATACGTGGACCTTGTACCCGAGCGGGCCGTGCGCAAAAAAGGGAAATGACGGGATCCCTGCGGTCTATAAATGGTCGGCGCAAGCACGGATGCGGGACATTTAATGAGACAGAGAGATCGCGTGCGGAAGGAAGCCGAGCGTCGGAGTGTTAACGGAAGGATCTCGGAAGTGTGAACGCGCGGTCAAGCTAGAAGGAAAGGAGCAGTGCAAGCATCGGCAAGAAGCCCGAAGGACTCTGAAGGACGAATCACCACAAGCAAGTGGAGATAGGAGTGGAGGGGAAGGATCTGACGTGTCGTAAGGATCATTGGAGTCAGTGGCCAGCAAAGGTGGTCCCAGGACGAGCGTTGCCTCGCCCAAGGACGATACACCCTGCACCATAACATCCTAAATCTGTTCCGGCCGGCAGAAGAACCTTCAGAAGGAAAGGCAAGAAACCGACGTGTCCATTGGAGGGGTCAGTGGAGTCAGTGGTCGGTATAGGTGGTCCCAGGACGAGCGTTGCCTCGCCCCAGGACGATACGCCCTACCCCATAACATCCTAAACCCAGACCGACCGGCGGGTGGTCTTCCAGAGGAGACGACTGCGACGTAGCGGGTTCGAGAAGGACAGTGGAGTCAGTGGTCGGTACCGGTGGTCCCAGGACGAGCGTTGCCTCGCCCCAGGACGATACACCGTGCCCCATAAAATCCTAGTCCCGGCCGGGCCGACTCGTCGTCCACGTCAAGGAGCAAGCAGTACCACGGAGGTAAGGCGTTGCAAGAGAAGCGCCGCAGGAGTAGTGAGATCTCCAAAGATATATTATAAGAAACAGCAGAATAAACGGCCATATTAGAATGGAAAAGGAGTATGGAAGGAGACCGGCCGTAGAGGTGAAAGTCACAGGCGTAGAAGTCCTGGTCAGGAGCCTCGACTTCGCTAGCATGGTGGAGGCCAGCGGAAGCAGATCTGAAAGGCAAGAAATCGGACAGGATCGCCGAGACAGCAGCCGCGAAAGAAGGGAGCGGCGGGAAGCCAGCCGTGACAGGCGGGGGACCGCAAGGGCAGCACCGCAGGACTACGCAAAGGTGACGAAACAGGTGCGAGAGTGGAGCTTCCGTAACGACGGGAACGAGAAGCCAATGGAGTTCCTGGAACAGGTGGAATGGTCAGCAATGACATATGGACTCGACATCAACCAGATCCCAAGAGCGATGCCGGAACTACTAACGGGCAGAGCCCTGAAGTGGTTTATTGCAACAAGTTCTGGGAGACATGGGTCGAGTTCATACAAAGCTTCCAGGAATTTTTCCTGCCTAGAGGGTTCATGACAAAGCTGGCGGACCAGGTCAGCTCACCGATAGTGAAGGTGAGAAAGAAAACAGAGCAATGGAGACTGTGCGTGGATTTCCGGCAGATAAACGCAAGGTCCGTAAAGGATGCGTACCCAATGCCGATGATAAATTACATCCTGGACCAGCTAAAGGAGGCGAAGTACATAAGCAGTCGAGACCTAAAGGATGGATACTGGCAAATTCCGTTGGAAGAAAGGAGCCGGCAGTATACGGCGCTTACAGTGCCGGGAAAGGGCCTGTTCCAATGGAAAGTGATGCCATTCGGACTGCACTCAGCGTCCGCAAGGTTTCAACGGGCATTGGACCAAGTAATAGGGCCCGAAAAGATGCCGCACGCGTTCGCATATCAGGACGACATCATAGTGATCGGACGGACGCTGCAGGAACACATGCGCAACTTGAAGGATGGATGTTCAAGAGGCTACGGGCGGCGAACCTGAAAGTAAATGCGGATAAGTGCAAGTTCTTTAGGAAGGAGCTACAATACTTGGGTCACCTGAGAAGGTAGCGGCAATAGCGCAACTGAAGCCGCCAGGAAACGTGAAGGAGCTGATGCCGATTTTGCGACGCTGGTACAGCCTTTGAATGCGCTCCTAAAGAAGCAGGCAAAATGGGAATGGGAAGACGCCCACCAAGCCGCATTCGAGGCCGTCAAGGCCAGACTGGTCGCCGACCCGATTCTGGCGTGCACCGACTTCACGAAAACGTTTGTGTTACAGACGGATGCCAGCGACTATGGGCTGGGTGCAATCCTTACACAGCATTCCGAGCGAGGCGATCGAGTAATCTCCTACTCCAGTAGAACGCTGAACGCAGCGGAGAGGAACTACTCGGCACCGGAAAAGGAATGTTTAGCAATAGTATGGGCTGTCAGGAAGTTGAGACCGTACCTGGAGGATTACTACTTCAAGGTCATCGCGGACCATATGGCTCTGAAATCAGGGATGTAGGTGGTTGGAGGAGATGCGAAGAAAAGTGAAGCAGCATCCATACAAATTTCTGGACTATCTGCAGGAAGACGGCAAGCTGTACCGGCACATACCGCATCGGGCGGGCAATGAGAAGGTGGCATCGTGGAAGATGTGTGTACCGGTCGGGCAGAGACAGCGCGTCATGACCGAAAACCACGACATGCCAACTACGGGACACTTGGGAAGCCGCAAGACGATTGCCAGGATAGCTGCCCGGTATCATTGGCCGGGAATGCATCGAGACGTAAGGAAGTACGTGCGAAACTGCGAGAGTTGCCACGATCGAAGCATGGGAATTCGATGCTGCTGGTCCTGGTGGACAGATTTTCAAAGTTAACCGAGATCGTCCCTATAAGAAGGGCGACCACTGAGACGCTGCGAAAGGCCGTTCGAGAGCGGATAGTGGCCAGATACGGAGTGCCCAAAGAGATGATCACAGACAACGGAGTGCAGTTTACAAGTAGGGCGTTCAGGAAGTTTCTGGAGGAGCTGGGGGTACGACACCAGCTCACGGCTCCATATACTCCGCAAGAGAACCCTAGGGAAAGGGCCAACAGGACCGTCAAAACAATGATCGCGCAATTCACAGGTGCCGATCAGAGGACATGGGACGAGCACTGGCCGGAGCTGCATCTGGCGGTCAACACAAGTGTGGCGGAGACCACAGGATACTCGCCGGCGTTCATAACGCAGGGAAGGGAGCCGAGGCTGCCCAACGCGTTGTTTGACGAAAAAACGACCGGGACCGGAAAGTGCATCCAGACACCGGCGGAGAACGCGTAAAAATTGAAAGAACTCTTCGAACTGGTGCGGAGAAACATGTAGAAGTCAGCACAGGATCAGTCACGACACTATAATCTCAGAAGACGTCCGCGGAAATCCAAGGTGCGGGACACAGTATGGGCCAAAGAGCACCACCTGTCAAAGGCAGCCGAAGGTTTCGCGGCAAAATTGGCCCCAAGATTTGACGGGCCGTACACGATAAAGAAATTCACGTCACCAGTAATATGCGTCCTGGAACACAAAACGACCAAGAAAGAAAAGACTGCTCACATCAGCGATCTGAAGCCGGGAAACGCGGGCGCCGACGGGCCAGGAGACTTCGAGGAATAAACAAGAAAACAAAAAAACACAACTCAAATCGTTGGGGAGGAAAGGGGGAAGACGATACAAGGTATCGATACGGAGCAGAAGTCAACAACACACACACACACACACGCTCCGTTACACAGAAACCACCCGACGGGTAGCTTTGCGTGCCCGACCTACAAAGCGACCCTAAGAGAAGCCAAGAGCCACCTCAATGCACGGCCATATTAGAGTAGTACAGCTCAATGTCAATCATTGCGCAGCAGCTCAGAGCCTCCTGGCCCAGACTGCGGCTGAGCGCAATGTAGACATCATGCTCCTAAGCGAACCCTACGTCTCTGGTAGTGGAGAATGCTGCAGCTCTCTCCACGTCCAGGAACTGGCTGCTTTACCTATGCGGGGTATCGCTTATGCGAAGCTAAATCACGGGCACATGTACAGCTGCTACGCTCCGCCGAGCGACACCCCCGATCAGTTCGAGGAGTTTCTGGAGGCGCTCGTGGTCCATGCGAGAGGGCGAAGCCCGAAGGTCGTTGCCGGCGACTTTAATGCCTGGGCAGTGGAATGGGGCAGCAGGACATCCAACGCCAGAGGCCGAGCTGTGATTGACGCCATGGGCATGCTGGACCTTATACTGCTGAACGACGGGCGGAAGCCGACGTTCAACAACGATAGGGGCACGTCCTTTATTGACGTTACCTTTGTCAGCAGAGGGCTAGTGGACATCAACAACTGGATGGTCCATGACGTCATGACGCTGAGCGACCACGCCCTGATCTCTTTCAGTCTCTCCCCGGAGGGCATGCCCAGGAGACGGCAGAGCAGAACAGCCGGGAAAGCATGGGACACCAGGAAGATCGATGAGGCCATGCTGGCCTATCAGATCAATTCCCTGGAAATCCCAAATGGGGACGCAGAGAGTATGGCGGCAGGCCTCATGTTTATGCTCGAAGGAATCTGCGACGCAACCATGCCTAGGAAAAATAAGGCACAGCGCAAACCACCCGTTTACTGGTGGAGTGCCTCCCTAAGCCAACTAAGGTCTGATTGCCTCAGGGCTAGGAGAACGGCGCAACGTGCCAGAGGCAGTACCCACCACGCGGAACTCTTAGAGGCTTTCAGAAGGAAGCGCCTAGAGTTCAAGCACGGCATCGCGGCTGCCAAAGCGCGGTCGTTTAAGGAACTGCAGGATGGCGTAGACAGCGATACCTGGGGCCTCGCCTACAAACTCGTTACCAACAAGCTAAGGAGGAGAGCGGCAACCCCATCCGACCCGGGGGTCCTGGCTAACATAGTAGGCGAGCTATTCCCAAAGCAAACCACTCTATGGAGGCCAACAGAGGCAGCCCCTGCCCCAGATTTCCAGTGCGTCACAGAACTTGAAGTCGTCGAGGCAGCCAAGCGCATCAAACCGAACAAAGCCCCTGGACTAGACGGTATTCCTGGAGCTGTTATAAAAGCAGTGGCGCTGGGTAGACCTGAAATCTTCAGGGCCACCTTCCAGCAATGCCTTCTGGACGGAATCTTCCCAACAAGGTGGAAAAGCCAGAAGCTAGTCCTGTTGCCGAAAGGCAAGGGACCAGCACATGCTGCAAACAGCTACCGCCCTCTATGCCTACTAGATATAGTAGGAAAACTATTCGAACGTATCCTGTATACTAGAATAGAGGCAGTCACCGAGAGCACCAACGGCCTGGGAAGCCATCAATATGGCTTCCGGAAAGGAAAGAGCACACTGGACGCTCTTTCGGCCGTTAGTAACATCGCCAAGACCGCTCTATCTGGTGATAGATGGTTAGGGGGCAGGAAGGAATACTGCGCTATAGTGACTCTGGACGTAAGGAACGCATTTAACACCGCCAGATGGCCCGTAATACTCGCAGCCATGAACCGCATGGGGATCCCGGAGTACCTAAGGATAGTCGTTGGCAGCTACTTTAGGGACCGGGTCCTATGGTACGATACTGAAGATGGCCCAAAAAGATACCGAGTTTCGGCAGGTGTTCCCCAAGGATCGGTACTTGGACCAATCCTATGGAACATTATGTACGATGGGATCTTGGGCATCAACAGGCCCGTAGGAGTAGAGCTGCACTGTTTTGCTGACGATGTGGCAATCACAGCTGTCTCTAAAACAATCGCAGGGTTGGAGGACAAATGCAACTCTACGATCGGTGCTGCCATCCTGTGGCTCGAGAAAGCCGGGCTAGCAATAGCGGCTCACAAGACCGAAGCAGTCCTTCTCAGCAGCAGAAAAAAGGTGGAGAACATGCTGGTCTCCGTCAATGGCACACAGGTGACCTCTCAAGAGTCCCTAAAGTACCTGGGGGTAATGATAATTCGCAGACTATCGTTCAAGGACCACGCAAGCTACGCCAGCAAGAAGGCAGCAGTCACAGCCTCTTCGTTGGCTAGGCTTATGCCCAACGTCGGAGGCCCAAGACACCCGGCCAGGAAACTGCTGGTTTCAGTAGCAAAGGCTTCTCTGTTATACGCTGCACCAATCTGGAGCAATGCCACTAGCAGGGGCTCATACCTGAAAGGAGCTCGTTCGGTGCTACGGTCAATGGCCCTCAGGCTCATTCGAGGTTTCAGGACCATTTCCGAGGACGCCTAATGCGAAGTGGCGCTTCCAAGCAAGAGGCACACGAGTGGCTAACAGTTGAATGGCAGAGCAGATGGCAAACTTCGCGACGGGGGAGGTGGACTCATCAGCTCATCCCTGAGTTGACGGTTTGGGCAGAGTGCCAGCTGTAGTGTATCTACCCTCACTATAACTCTACTCTACATATATATAAGTAACGTACATACATTGTGACACTTTGTTGCAAACACAAATAAACATAATTCACATCAAAGACCACATGCACTTACATAAACACTCCAGCCAATGAAATACGATCTAACGCTTATACATAAGCCGATCGCGGAGCGTGAGAATGCTGAGCATGCACTTAGCAGCTCAAGTGGTCAAGCCATACATAACATATGTATGCCTTCTGCATACACATGTATATGTATATACAATATGTACAATATGTAAGAACACCATGTACGGGTAGCTGTACCCAAAGACAGCAACATAGGATTCATTCAAATAAAACGATTCAAACGGAACAGACGCTCTGAGCTATTCAATATCTATTACACTGAGCTATTACTTATTACTTATTACATGGCGACCGTGACTTGGTCTCGAGTCTGCCTCTGTGTTGTGCCTCTGTGTATTGTGATTATGTATCGTGTATTGTGTTTGTGTTAAAAAAAAAAAAACAACATTTTGTGCCTATTATATTCAACGTGTGAACACACAAACATAACTAAAATGTACTTGTAGTACTTGGACGCATTAAATGCAAATATATGTTCAATTGAAACAAACAAAGCACAAAAACACACAAAAACACACACAAAAACGCACAAAAACACGCAAACACAGCACACACAGAAGAACAAGCGGCGATTGATGGCAGACGAGCCACAATTCGCCAATGCACAACCACAAGTGCAACGGGACCAGCCAACGCTAGAGGAAGCGTTGCAGTTAAACAACGCCGATGGACCACGCCCACTCACAGTAGCTGAGTACCGGGCACGGCAGGAGAAGAAACAACTACGAAAGCACAAACGCTCAGGACGGAGGATTAAACTACTACAACAACGCCGACTGGTCAAGGAAATGACCCAGTTGGCAAAAGAAGAATCAGCACGACAACGCTACCAAGAGCGTTTGGAAGCCATTGAACAAGAACTTCGCCAAAGTGCGAAGACACGCAAACGGGCTGCTTAAATGCAAATGCCCCAATTTGCCTTAGAATTAAAATAAACCCAAGCCGAGGCGGGAAACCGCTGCTTGGAAATACTAACAAAACTTTATGCTAGGCTTTATACTAAAAAATGTGGTTGGAGATTTTTTTTTTAAAATCCTATTGAATTGTAAATTGTGACTTGTGAGCCAACCACATTAGCACTATCAAATTTCCATGTCTCTGGCACTGAGTATATATACTCAGTTGCAAATAATTTGTGTAACTTTAACAACTTTAAATTTTCTATTTCAAAAATAAAATTTTACATTTTAAATTTAAATGAATAACATTTTAAAAATGGATAAAAAAAAAAAAAATAACTTTCTTAAAGAGAATTTTCTTTCTAAAAATACAAGAAAAAATAGATTTTTATTTTTCATATTATATATAATAACATTATATATAATACTTCAAAAAAAAAAACGTTTCATTGAATATATAAAAATATTCAACACAAATTAAAATAAATTTTCTCTTCAATTTAAAATTAGGCAAATCAAATAAAAATTAGAAATAAAATTAGGAAACCTAATAAGTAAAACAATTATATTACATGTCATTAAAATTGAATGAGCATTAAAGATAATTCCATACCGAAGATAGACCCCCTAAAGACAATCATTTCGGAACTGTCTACTATGTTAGACAAAAATTCCAATATAGCGGACTCCACCGCAAACGTAATCAATACAGTTCAGGTATCACAGCCCGAACTTAAAATAATTACGGTACTCCTCATAATAATAGTAGTACTGCTATGTGCGAGTATGATAACGAAATTGTACAAACTACATAACAGATGCCTCAAGAAGAAATACTTGAGTAAGGCATTGGACCTAGATAAGGTCTAAAGTAGTACCCTGCGTACAAATTTCGAATATTCAATTAAATAGAAATTATCTTTACATATATATATAAAAAAAAAAAAAAAAGAATATCAAACATACTATAAATGAAATATTAAGTAGAGACCCCCACTTCGCAAGTAGACTATATTTTATACTTGCCGAGCAACCCGTAAGCCTTTACGAGTTGCAAATATTATACATTAACACCTACAACTGCGAGTTCTTTCCAATGTTCGGGTTGGAAAGAGAACAAGAAATCATGGTATTAAATTCAATACCAAATGTTATCGCAGAAGTTGTAGAAATATCAAACCCAATACTAGGGTCAACAGAAATAATAACAGTTCGTAAGAATTAGAGCATGGAATGGTATGAAATATGCACAACAATTAAAAATATTAAAACTAAATTCGATAAGACATATAAATGCTTATCGCCCAATAGGCCTATACAGGCTGAAACAATTAAAAAACATGCATCTACATTAGTCGACTGCTTTAATGAAGCACGAACACTAATATACGAACATAGAGAAACACTTAATTCTGAACACTGGTCTAAGTTATCAAGACTATTAACCAAACTTCGATTAAACTTGATAGCAGTTAAAAGGAAATTTAGTTTGGAAATTTCAATTCCAACAATACTAAATACCCCTTTAACGATTGATACAGACGAACAATCTGAATCAATAGAACCAGAAGAAATCGATTTAGAGGTCACCGAGTCGGAAGAAAAATATACCGACATCGAGGATAAAGACCTACTAAACCTAACAATCCCAGCTATATTAACATTAGCTGAAGACACTAATCAGGAAAAATTTAAAACAGAAAACATAATGGCACAGTCCAATATTGATTTTCTGAATACAGCATCAAAGCTTATACCCGACTTTGACGGTAAGGCTGAAAACTTAACAAGTTTTATAGATGCTCTAAACATTGTAGATACAATCAAAGGTGAGCATGAGTCTCTAGCTGTTTCGGTTATAAAAACCAAACTTAAAGGCCATGCAAGAAACCTCATAAGTAATGAGCAGACAATTGCTGCAATCATTACTCAACTGTCAAGTGCAGTTAAAGGAGAATCGGTAGAAGTTATATCAGCTAAGCTTCTCAGTCTCCAACAAAAGAGTAAAACGGCCAACCAATACACCCAAGAGGTGGAGAAACTGACAAAGGCCCTTGAAGGCGCCTATATCAGTGAAGGTTTAGGCCAAACTCTTGCCAATAAATACAGCACTACCACAGCTGTAAAGGCCATGACGAAAAATTGCTCCATTGATAAGGTAAAACTTATCATGCAAGCAGGCACATTCACAAACATGAATGATGCCATATCTAAATTTGTAAACAGCTGCACGGAGATAACAGGTCAGAGTAACACTGTACTCTATTATCGACGAGGTGCAAATAACAATAATAGAGGGGGCCGAGGTTATAATCGCGGCAGAAATGGCAACAATTACAACCGAGGCAACAATAATAGTAATAACTATAACAACCGTGGAGGAAGACGAGGCCGAAACCAAGGTAGAGGCCGCGGCAACTCCAACCAAGGTTACAATACCAACAATGTGAGAGTGACGCAAAACACGTCGGAAAACTCACAGACCCCTTTAGGAAACAATCAATAAATGCTAGAGTTCATTCCATCAATTATAGTCTTAATATATTCGTAACTTTTTACAATAATTCAACTGATAACAAGTTAACATTTCTCATTGATACTGGTGCAGATATCTCACTTTTAAAAGTTAATTCAGATAACTTCAAAATTCAGGATGACAAAATAATAAACATCCAAGGCATAGGCCAAGGTGTAATAAAGTCTCAAGGAACAACCCTAATAGATCTTCAATCAACAAAATATATTATTCCACATGAATTTCATTTGGTAAACTCAAATTTTTCAATACCATGTGATGGAATAATAGGCATTGACTTTATAAAAAAATTCATTTGCCAACTTGACTTCAAACCAAGTGAAGACTGGTTTATAATTAGACCCCAAAATTTAAATTATCCAATATATGTCCCAATAACATATAGCGCTGGCAACAATACAGTTCTTCTGCCAGCCAGATCACAAGTTATTCGGAAAATAGACATCAATAGCGTAAATGATCAAATATTCGTTCCTAATCAGGAAATACATAATGGAATTTATGTTGCGAATACAATAGCAGCATCAAAAAATGTATATATTCGACTTCTAAATACCACTAATTTCGACCAAATGGTCAAAGTAAACAAAATCAAATATGAAAATCTTAAAGATTATGACATTCATAATACCAATCTAGAAGATAGAAGCGAAAAAGTACTATCATTACTGAAGAAAAATTTTCCAGAACAATTTAAAAGTCAATTAACTGAATTATGCACAAAGTATAGTGATGTGTTCGGACTGGAAACCGAACCAATATCAACAAATAATTTTTATAAACAAACATTAAGACTTAAAGATGATGAACCCATTTATATTAAGAACTACAGAAGCCCGCATAGCCATATCGAAGAAATTCAAAAACAAGTAGGGAAATTAATTAACGACAAAATCGTAGAACCATCTGTATCTGAATATAACAGCCCACTCTTGCTAGTTCCGAAAAAATCATTACCGAATTCAGAACAAAAGAAATGGCGATTAGTAATTGACTATCGTCAAATTAATAAGAAACTACTTTCTGATAAATTACCACTCCCTAGAATTGATGACATTTTAGATCAACTAGGTCGAGCTAAATACTTTTCATGCCTTGACTTGATGTCAGGTTTCCATCAAATAGAACTTGAAGAAAACTCAAGAAATATAACATCTTTTTCAACAAGCAATGGCTCATATCGCTTCACGCGATTACCATTTGGTCTCAAAATAGCACCAAATTCATTTCAGAGAATGATGACTATATCATTCTCTGGTTTAGAACCTTCTCAGGCATTCCTTTATATGGATGACTTAATGGTGATAGGATGTTCCGAAAAACACATGATTAAAAACTTAACTGATGTTTTTAATATATGTAGGAAACATAACCTAAAGTTGCATCCGGAAAAATGTTCATTTTTCATGCATGAAGTGACATTCCTAGGTCACAAATGCACAGACAAAGGAGTTTTGCCAGATGACAAAAAATATGACGTCATCAAAAATTATCCTGTCCCTCACGATGCAGACAGCGCAAGACGATTTGTAGCATTCTGCAACTATTATCGTCGATTTATAAAGAACTTCGCCGACTATTCACGGCACATAACTAGATTATGTAAAAAGAATGTTCCTTTTGAATGGTCAAGCGAATGCCAAAACGCATTCGAATACCTTAAAGAAAAGCTTATGCACCCCACATTATTACAATATCCTGATTTTCGCAAAGAATTTTGCATCATAACGGATGCTAGTAAACAAGCTTGTGGAGCGGTTTTAACCCAGAACCGAGACGGAATTCAGCTCCCAATATCTTATGCATCACGTTCGTTTACAAAAGGGGAAAGCAATAAGAGTACAACGGAACAAGAGTTAGCGGCAATTCATTGGGCAATTACCCATTTTAGACCATACATTTATGGCAAACATTTCACAATCAAAACAGATCACAGACCTTTAACATATCTATTTTCTATGACCAATCCCAGTTCAAAATTAACTCGCATGCGACTAGAGCTTGAAGAATACGACTTCACTGTAGAATACCTAAAGGGAAAAGATAATTTTGTGGCAGATGCACTGTCACGTATCACTATAAACGAGCTGAAAGACATATCAGCAAATGTACTAAAAGTCACTACAAGACAGCAAAGTAAACAGAAAAATATCTGCGCAGATACTAATATAAATAAACAAGAAGAAACTCTTGTTAACGCTTCTAAGCCCAACGTATATGAAGTCATTAATAATGACGAAATACGAAAAGTAGTGACTCTGCGAATAACTGAATCAAAATGTTTATTCAAACATGGAAATAAAGTTATAGCAAGAATTGATGTTAGCGATCTGTACACCAATGGAATTCTAGACTTAGGTCAGTTCTTCCAAAGGCTTGAAACACAAGCCGGTATACATGAGATCAGCCAACTCAAAGTGGCACCGAGCGAAAAGATCTTTGAAACAATTTCAATAGACTCTTTTAAAAAAATGGGCAATAAATTATTGAAAATATTGAGAGTAGCGCTACTCAAGCCGGTGACCCAAATATATGATCAAAAAGATCAAGAAGCGATACTGTTTACATACCATGACGATCCAATTCAAGGAGGTCATACAGGCATTACAAGAACGCTAGCAAAAATTAAAAGACATTATTATTGGAAAAATATGACACGTCATATCAAAGAGTACGTTAATAAATGTCAAAAATGCCTTACGTCTAAAACAACGACGCATACAAAAACACCCCTTACAATAACGGAAACACCAACTTGCGCTTTCGACAGAGTGATAGTAGACACTATAGGTCCACTACCCAAATCGGAAAATGGTAATGAATATGCAGTCACTCTAATCTGTGACTTAACAAAATATTTAGTTGCCATACCAATTCCCAACAAAAATGCAAATACAGTCGCAAAAGCTATATTTGAATCATTCATTCTGAAGTACGGTCCAATGAAGACGTTCATTACGGACATGGGAACAGAATACAAGAATAGCATTATAGCCGACTTATGCAAATATCTGAGAATAGACAATATAACGTCTACAGCACACCACCACCAGACATTAGGTACCGTTGAAAGAAGTCATCGAACCTTCAATGAGTACATTCGTTCATATATATCAGTAGATAAAACTGACTGGGACATATGGTTACAATATTTTGTGTACTGTTTTAACACTACACCATCCGTAACGCATAATTACTGTCCATATGAATTAGTATTTGGTAAGACTAGTAATTTAGCAAAACAATTTAGTAACATAGATAATATAGACCCTATATATAACATAGATGATTACGCTAAAGAAGTTAAATTTAGACTAGAAAACGCGTATAAAAGAGCACGCATATTATTAGAAAGTAATAAAGTAAAACAGAAAACCAGTTATGATAACAAAGTTAGCGATTTTAAACTAAAAGTAGGAGATAACGTTTTAATAAGAAACGAAACAGGTCACAAACTAGAACCAACGTATCTAGGGCCATTCGAAGTAATTAGAATCGAAGAAAACAATAACATAGTAATTAGGAATAAAAAGAACAAAGAACAGAAAGTTCATAAGGATAGGTTAAAAATATATAATTAATGAAACGTTTTATACAAAATAAATAACTAAAAAAAAAAAAAAAGGTCTGATCAACCGAAAAAAAAATTAAATAAGTTTTTGTCTAAGAAAGTTAAAAATAGAAGCATAACGTAATTATAAACAACAAAAAAAAAAAAATATAAAAAAAAAAAAAAAATTCTTTTACACAAATTATTCTGAGACCAAACTTTTTCTAATAGAAAGGATAAATAAGAAATAATATAAGAAAAAAAAATGTTTTAATTAATTAAATGACTACATATATTACGTCATTTCTCTAAAAAGGGAGGTGTAGTGTATCTACCCTCACTATAACTCTACTCTACATATATATAAGTAACGTACATACATTGTGACACTTTGTTGCAAACACAAATAAACATAATTCACATCAAAGACCACATGCACTTACATAAACACTCCAGCCAATGAAATACGATCTAACGCTTATACATAAGCCGATCGCGGAGCGTGAGAATGCTGAGCATGCACTTAGCAGCTCAAGTGGTCAAGCCATACATAACATATGTATGCCTTCTGCATACACATGTATATGTATATACAATATGTACAATATGTAAGAACACCATGTACGGGTAGCTGTACCCAAAGACAGCAACATAGGATTCATTCAAATAAAACGATTCAAACGGAACAGACGCTCTGAGCTATTCAATATCTATTACACTGAGCTATTACTTATTACTTATTACACAGCACAAATGCTTGGACTACCACCTAACCCAGTTTCTTACGGACCATGGCTGCTTCCGGGCCTACCTACTCCGGTTCCGTCACGTAGAGTCAGCTCGATGCATGTTCTGCGTGGACGGTGAGGAAACAGCAGAACATGTGCTAATGCACTGCTCCAGGTTCACGGCGGAGAGGGAGCAGCTAAAGACGCTGTCAGGTACCCCGTTCAACCCTAGTGGCTTGTTCGCGGCTATGCTGGCGAACAGCGAGGCTTGGGAGCTGGGACACAGCCTTATCATTAATATGATGAAGCGTGTCCGATCAGACGAGATGGCCAACAGAGCGGATGTCTAAGCCCAAACTGGCGCCCTGGGTGACGGCGGGCGAAGAATTCTACCCCAGAGTTCCCGGCTCGTCGTAATAATCAACTAAAGGGTGGAAGGAGGAGCCACCATGGACTACACTGAAGGCAGGGAGTGCGACCTGGCCTCACATCCTGCTCACCGAAGTCATACCTTGACTGGCAGTCCCGGTGAGCGAGTAAGGACTGAAGAGCACGCGGAGGTTTTTGTTTTAGTACGTAGGCATAATTCCAATAGGGCTTATGAATCGTGCATGGCACCTACGGACAGTAGGTGGTATCTTTAGAAGATTTTAATTTTCCTACCGTAAGTCGAATAATAAAAAAAAAAAAAAAACACGCTCCGTTACCGGTACAGGCCCACGGAATAACGGCACAAGGAGCAGAAGCAAAACCGAGGTTTCGTCGCGGAGAGTGCGGCTCGAGCTGGTCTTTCAATTTGAGATCACAATGGCAGCACACGTTTTTCACGCCCGGGGAGTACGAGAGACCGGCGCCGGGGAACAGCCCGGGGCGATATGGAGTAGGGATTCCGTTTCCTACTTCCAGCTCCTGGCGTCACCCCTGATGTCGCGATCTCCATCCCCGGTAAGTGTGGTGGACCCGGAGGAAATTCCGGACGTCGAGCTCGAGGACGACCAACCGATGGCGGTTGGAGAGCGAGGAAGACGATGACGGAGGCGAGACGGTCACGCCGGAGGTGTCATCAGACGAGGATGAGACCGCGCGGATGGCCAGGGCACGGATGGCTTACCGGAGCGTCCGGCGGGCTACTCAGGGCCAGGGACGGATAAGCCTCGAAGTCGCGCCGCCGACCGAGGATCCGGTGGACATGAGACGATTAATGGAGGCCACCCTGCGGCGTTTCCAGCAGATGGTGGACGCGCGAAAGGTCGCCGACGCCAAGGCCGCATGGAAGGAGCGTTTGGCTCGGCTGCAAGAGGAGGAGGAAGCATTTTGGGCACCAACAACGGAGCAGCCGGAGCCAACGCAGCCGCTGGCAAGACAGCTATCGCCGACGCCGCAGCCGGCATTGCCGTTGACGCGGCCGCCGACTCGACCACCGCCGCCGCAGCCGCCGTTGCCGTTGTCGCCGCTGCCACGACAGCCGCCGCCGACGCAGTCACCGCCACCGACACCACCACGGATGGCGGTGACGAATTGGAGGGAGGTGCCAACGGAAGACTGGCCGCTCCGGGTGGCCGAGGAAGCGGCTCGACAAGGGGCACGGAAGCGAAGAGTGCACTGGGCCAAGTTATTCGAGCTTGGCGGGCAGCGCTACCGCCTTAAGGTACGGTGGGGCGGGGAGGTAAGGGTAGCAGTCGCCGAATAAAGAAAGCCGGACGGCAATAACAAACCGTATGCCCAGGTTTTTTATAAACAAACACAGGCACATTAACAGTAAAAAAAATGGGTGCGGGTATCATCTGCAGCAGCCGTGATAGCGCGCGAGGGGGTGACGCGGGGCCAGACACGCGGGCCGGCATACGACGCGGGGCTGCTGCAGGCGCAGGACGGGGAGGCACTCGCAGAATGTAGGCGGGCCTCAGCTGGAAGCGCAGGCTGGCCTCCAGGAGGGCGCGGGGCCAGGGGCAGCCGCCCCGGAGCATGAAGGGGGCATATATGTGTTGGTGGATCTGGAAGCAAGAGAGGATTCGTTAATATGCCGATACGCATGAAAACGTTAGACTTACCTTTCATTGAGCTGCTACACCGAAGCACGTGAGAAAAGAATTGGGATGGGAGCGCCCCGATAGCGACAATCGATCGATATTATGATCGATAGGATGCTCGTGCGGCCACACTGGGGGCAGCGATCGGCACGAGATGGCAACGCCGGAATATCGACAGTGGCAACGACGCGTTGATATCGATGACAAGAGTTCGGCGATGTGGCCAGGCGGAAAAATGGATGAGCGGTGAATGGAAGGCGGGAGAATTTGAATGTCGAACAGAAGGAGCAGAATAGACAGTAGCACCGGATGGAAGGAACAAGGAAGCTGCCTATACGAAGGACCGCCGGGACCAACAGTTTTTAAAAAACTTCCGAAGGAAGGGGGAGATGTGAGGAGTCTTAAAGCTCCCCACAAATCTCGTGTAGGGGAGCGGCCTAGCAACAGCCGCGATGAAGGGCAAAGCGGAAAGACCGTGAATTAACGGTACCGCATTGGACCTTGGACTCCGTTGGCCAAGGGCGAAGAGGTCGAACGTGCGTGCACAAAGAGGGCGCACCGTGAACGAACGGTACCGCTTTGGACCTTGGACTCGAGCGAGTCAAGGGCAGACAGGTCAAACGGTAACGGTGCGTGAGCAAAGAAGTCGCACCGTGAATCAACGGCACAATACGTGGACCTTGTACCCGAGCGGGCCGTGCGCAAAAAAGGGAAATAACGGGATCCCTGCGGCCTATAAATGGTAGGCGCAAGCACGGATGCGGGACAGTTAATGAGACAGAGAGATCGCGTGCGGAAGAAGGCCGAGCGTCGGAGTGTTAACGGAAGGATCTCGGAAGTGTGAACGCGCGGTCAAGCTAGAAGGAAAGGAGCAGTGCAAGCTTCGGGCGGCAAGAAGCCCGAAGGACTCAGAAGGACGAATCACCACAAGCAAGTGGAGATCCTGGGAGTGGAGGAGAAGGATCTGACGTGTCGTAAGGGTCATTGGAGTCAGTGGCCAGCAAAGGTGGTCCCAGGACGAGCGTTGCCTCGCCCCAGGACGATAAACCCTGCACCATAACATCCTAAATCTGTTCCGGCCGGCAGAAGGACCTTCAGAAGGAAAGGCAAGAACCCGACGTGTCCATAAGGGTCAGTGGAGTCAGTGGTCGGTATAGGTGGTCACAGGACGAGCGTTGCCTCGCCCCAGGACCATAACATCCTAAACCCAGACCGACCGGCGGGGGGTCTTCCAGAGGAGACGACTGCGACGTAGCGGGTTTGAGAAGGACAGTGGAGTCAGTGGTCGGTACCGGTGGTCGCAGGACGAGCGTTGCCTCGCCCCAGGACGATACACCGTGCCCCATAACATCCTAGTCCCGGCCGGGCCGACTCGTCGTCCACGTCAAGGAGCAAGCAGTACCACGGAGGCAAGGCGATGCAAGAGAAGCGCCGCAGGAGTAGTGAGATCTCCAAAGATATAATATAAGAAACAGCAGAATAAACGGCTATATTAAGAACCCGTTGCTTTTCCTTGGTCGGGCAATCAAATCATAAATTTGTTGGGACGAACGCACAAACTCTCTGATCTAGCCGCTGCAATCAGTAGCGAGCGAAATAAAGAAAATCAGTTCGTTACAAGATATTGGCACTATTTATAAATTAAAACAAGCATCAATGGAGCTAGGACTTTATGATGCCACTCCAGAAAATTACCGTCCAAATAGATCAGAAGTGAACAAACGTAGGAACAGGGAAAACTATAATCAAAATAACAATCAAAAGTATTACAGTAATAAAAATCACAATTATAATATGAATCAGAACAATAATACACAACCACCTCAAAATTCGAACCAAGAGACCGGCGCCGGGGAACAGCCCGGGGCGATATGGAGTAGGGATTCCGATTCCTACCTCCAGCTCCTGGCGTCGACCCTGGTGTCGCGATCTCCACCCCGGGAAGTGTGGAGGACCCGGAGGAAATTCCGGACGTCGAACTCGAGGACGACCAACCGATGGCGGAGACGGAGGGCGCGGCCGAGGTCATCACCCTCTCCTCGGAGAGCGAGGAAGACGATGACGGAGGCGAGACGGTCACACCGGAGGTGTCATCAGACGAGGATGAGACCGATTACCGGAGCGTCCGGCGGGCTACGCAGGGCCAGGGAAGGATAAGCCTCGGAGTCGCGCCGCCGACCGAGGATCCTGTGGACATGAGACGATTCATGGAGGCGCGAGTCGCCACCCTGCGGCGTTTGCAGCAGATGGTGGACGCGCGAAAGGTCGCCGACGCCGAGGCCGCATGGCAGGAGCAATTGGCTCGGCTGCAAGAGGAGGAGGAAGCATTGTGGGCACCAACAACGGAGCAGCCGGAGCCAACGCAGCCGCTGGCAAGACAGCTACCGCCGACGCCGCAGCCGCCATTGCCGTTGACGCCTCCGCCGACTCGACCACCGCCGCCGTTGCCGTTGTCGCCGCCGCCACGTCAGCCGCCGCCGACGCAGTCGCTCCCGAGCAGATGGTAAGAGGCCGGAGAAGGAGGTCCCGAGGGAGGAGAGCCCGGGAGAAGCAGACCCGGAGAAGAGGGAGTGGAGCTGGCCTGCACCAGGTGAGGAGCCACCACCACCAAGGCTGCCGAGGCTGACGTCGTGCAGAAGCGCGGGCAGAATTGGAGGGAGGTGCCAACGGAAGACTGGCCGCTCCGGGTGGCCGAGGAAGCGGCTCGACAAGGGGCACGGAAGAGAAGAGTGCACTGGGCCAAGTTATTCGAGCTGGGCGGGCAGCGCTACCGCCTTAAGGTACGGAGGGGCGGGGAGGTAAGGGTAGCAGTCGCCGAATAAAGAAAGACGGACGGCAATAACAAACCGTATGCCCGGGTTTTTTATAAACAAACACAGGCACATTAACAGTCAAAAAAATGGGTGTGGGTATCATCTGCAGCAGCCGTGATAGCGCGCGAGGGGGTGACGCGGGGCCAGACACGCGGGCCGGCATACTACGCGGGGCTGCTGCAGGCGCAGGACGGGGAGGCACTCGCAGAACGTAGGCGGGCCTCAGTTGGAAGCGCAGGCAGGCCTCCAGGGGGGCGCGGGGCCAGGGGCAGCCGCCCCGGAGCATGAAGGGGGCATACATGTGTTGGTGGAGCTGGAAGCAAGAGAGGATTCGTTTATATGGCGATACACATGAAAACGTTAGACTTACCTTTCATTGAGCTGCTACACCGAAGCACGTGAGAAAAGAATTGGGATGGGAGCGCCCCGATAGCGACAATCGATCGATAGTATGATCGATAGGATGCTCGTGCGGCCACACTGGAGGCAGCGATCGGCACGAGATGGCAACGCCGGAATATCGACAGTGGCAACGACGCGTTGATATCGATAACAAGAGTTCGGCGATGTGCCCAGGCGGAAAAATGGATGAGCGGTAAATGGAAGGCGGGAGAATTTGAATGTCGAACAGAAGGAGCAGAATAGACAGTAGCACCGGATGGAAGGAACAAGGAAGCTGCCTATACGAAGGACCTCCGGGACCAACAGTTTTTAAAAAACTTCCGAAGGAAGGGGGAGATGTGAGGAGTCTTAAAGCTCCCCACAAATCTCGTGTAGGGGAGCGGCCTAGTAACAGCCGCGATGAAGGGCAAAGCGGAAAGACCGTGAATTAACGGTACCGCATTGGACCTTGGACTCCGTTGGCCAAGGGCGAAGAGGTCGAACGTGCGTGCACAAAGAGGGCGCACCGTGAACGAACGGTACCGCTTTGGACCTTGGACTCGAGCGAGTCAAGGGCAGACTGGTCAAACGGTAACGGTTCGTGAGCAAAGAAGTCGCACCGTGAATCAACGGCACAATACGTGGACCTTGTACCCGAGCGGGCCGTGCGCAAAAAAGGGAAATAACGGGATCCCTGCGGCCTATAAATGGTAGGCGCAAGCACGGATGCGGGACAGTTAATGAGACAGAGAGATCGCGTGCGGAAGAAGGCCGAGCGTCGGAGTGTTAACGGAAGGATCTCGGAAGTGTGAACGCGCGGTCAAGCTAGAAGGAAAGGAGCAGTGCAAGCTTCGGGCGGCAAGAAGCCCGAAGGACTCAGAAGGACGAATCACCACAAGCAAGTGGAGATCCTGGGAGTGGAGGAGAAGGATCTGACGTGTCGTAAGGGTCATTGGAGTCAGTGGCCAGCAAAGGTGGTCCCAGGACGAGCGTTGCCTCGCCCCAGGACGATAAACCCTGCACCATAACATCCTAAATCTGTTCCGGCCGGCAGAAGGACCTTCAGAAGGAAAGGCAAGAACCCTACGTGTCCATAAGGGTCAGTGGAGTCAGTGGTCGGTATAGGTGGTCCCAGGACGAGCGTTGCCTCGCCCCAGGACGATACACCCTGCCCCATAACATCCTAAACCCAGACCGACCGGCGGGTGGTCTTCCAGAGGACACGACTGCGACGTAGCGGGTTCGAGAAGGACAGTGGAGTCAGTGGTCGGTACCGGTGGTCGCAGGACGAGCGTTGCCTCGCCCCAGGACGATACACCGTGCCCCATAACATCCTAGTCCCGGCCGGGCCGACTCGTCGTCCACGTCAAGGAGTAAGCAGTACCACGGAGGCAAGGCGTTGCAAGAGAAGCGCCGCAGGAGTAGTGAGATCTCCAAAGATATAATATAAGAAACAGCAGAATAAACGGCTATATTAAGAACCCGTTGCTTTTCCTTGGTCGGGCAATCACACAAATCATAAATTTGTTGGGACGAACGCACAAACTCTCTGATCTAGCCGCTGCAATCAGTAGCGAGCGAAATAAAGAAAATCAGTTCGTTACAAGATATTGGCACTATTTATAAATTAAAACAAGCATCAATGGAGCTAGGACTTTATGATGCCACTCCAGAAAATTACCGTCCAAATAGATCAGAAGTGAACAAACGTAGGAACAGGGAAAACTATAATCAAAATAACAATCAAAAGTATTACAGTAATAAAAATCACAATTATAATATGAATCAGAACAATAATACACAACCACCTCAAAATTCGAACCAAAAGACCGGCGCCGGGGAACAGCCCGGGGCGATATGGAGTAGGGATTCCGATTCCTACCTCCAGCTCCTGGCGTCGACCCTGGTGTCGCGATCTCCACCCCGGGAAGTGTGGAGGACCCGGAGGAAATTCCGGACGTCGAACTCGAGGACGACCAACCGATGGCGGAGACGGAGGGCGCGGCCGAGGTCATCACCCTCTCCTCGGAGAGCGAGGAAGACGATGACGGAGGCGAGACGGTCACACCGGAGGTGTCATCAGACGAGGATGAGACCGATTACCGGAGCGTCCGGCGGGCTACGCAGGGCCAGGGAAGGATAAGCCTCGGAGTCGCGCCGCCGACCGAGGATCCTGTGGACATGAGACGATTCATGGAGGCGCGAGTCGCCACCCTGCGGCGTTTGCAGCAGATGGTGGACGCGCGAAAGGTCGCCGACGCCGAGGCCGCATGGCAGGAGCAATTGGCTCGGCTGCAAGAGGAGGAGGAAGCATTGTGGGCACCAACAACGGAGCAGCCGGAGCCAACGCAGCCGCTGGCAAGACAGCTACCGCCGACGCCGCAGCCGCCATTGCCGTTGACGCCTCCGCCGACTCGACCACCGCCGCCGTTGCCGTTGTCGCCGCCGCCACGTCAGCCGCCGCCGACGCAGTCGCTCCCGAGCAGATGGTAAGAGGCCGGAGAAGGAGGTCCCGAGGGAGGAGAGCCCGGGAGAAGCAGACCCGGAGAAGAGGGAGTGGAGCTGGCCTGCACCAGGTGAGGAGCCACCACCACCAAGGCTGCCGAGGCTGACGTCGTGCAGAAGCGCGGGCAGAATTGGAGGGAGGTGCCAACGGAAGACTGGCCGCTCCGGGTGGCCGAGGAAGCGGCTCGACAAGGGGCACGGAAGAGAAGAGTGCACTGGGCCAAGTTATTCGAGCTGGGCGGGCAGCGCTACCGCCTTAAGGTACGGAGGGGCGGGGAGGTAAGGGTAGCAGTCGCCGAATAAAGAAAGCCGGACGGCAATAACAAACCGTATGCCCGGGTTTTTTATAAACAAACACAGGCACATTAACAGTCAAAAAAATGGGTGCGGGTATCATCTGCAGCAGCCGTGATAGCGCGCGAGGGGGTGACGCGGGGCCAGACACGCGGGCCGGCATACTACGCGGGGCTGCTGCAGGCGCAGGACGGGGAGGCACTCGCAGAACGTAGGCGGGCCTCAGTTGGAAGCGCAGGCAGGCCTCCAGGGGGGCGCGGGGCCAGGGGCAGCCGCCCCGGAGCATGAAGGGGGCATAAATGTGTTGGTGGAGCTGGAAGCAAGAGAGGATTCGTTTATATGGCGATACACATGAAAACGTTAGACTTACCTTTCATTGAGCTGCTACACCGAAGCACGTGAGAAAAGAATTGGGATGGGAGCGCCCCGATAGCGACAATCGATCGATAGTATGATCGATAGGATGCTCGTGCGGCCACACTGGAGGCAGCGATCGGCACGAGATGGCAACGCCGGAATATCGACAGTGGCAACGACGCGTTGATATCGATAACAAGAGTTCGGCGATGTGCCCAGGCGGAAAAATGGATGAGCGGTAAATGGAAGGCGGGAGAATTTGAATGTCGAACAGAAGGAGCAGAATAGACAGTAGCACCGGATGGAAGGAACAAGGAAGCTGCCTATACGAAGGACCTCCGGGACCAACAGTTTTTAAAAAACTTCCGAAGGAAGGGGGAGATGTGAGGAGTCTTAAAGCTCCCCACAAATCTCGTGTAGGGGAGCGGCCTAGTAACAGCCGTGATGAAGGGCAAAGCGGAAAGACCGTGAATTAACGGTACCGCATTGGACCTTGGACTCCGTTGGCCAAGGGCGAAGAGGTCGAACGTGCGTGCACAAAGAGGGCGCACCGTGAACGAACGGTACCGCTTTGGACCTTGGACTCGAGCGAGTCAAGGGCAGACAGGTCAAACGGTAACGGTTCGTGAGCAAAGAAGTCGCACCGTGAATCAACGGCACAATACGTGGACCTTGTACCCGAGCGGGCCGTGCGCAAAAAAGGGAAATAACGGGATCCCTGCGGCCTATAAATGGTAGGCGCAAGCACGGATGCGGGACAGTTAATGAGACAGAGAGATCGCGTGCGGAAGAAGGCCGAGCGTCGGAGTGTTAACGGAAGGATCTCGGAAGTGTGAACGCGCGGTCAAGCTAGAAGGAAAGGAGCAGTGCAAGCTTCGGGCGGCAAGAAGCCCGAAGGACTCAGAAGGACGAATCACCACAAGCAAGTGGAGATCCTGGGAGTGGAGGAGAAGGATCTGACGTGTCGTAAGGGTCATTGGAGTCAGTGGCCAGCAAAGGTGGTCCCAGGACGAGCGTTGCCTCGCCCCAGGACGATAAACCCTGCACCATAACATCCTAAATCTGTTCCGGCCGGCAGAAGGACCTTCAGAAGGAAAGGCAAGAACCCTACGTGTCCATAAGGGTCAGTGGAGTCAGTGGTCGGTATAGGTGGTCCCAGGACGAGCGTTGCCTCGCCCCAGGACGATACACCCTGCCCCATAACATCCTAAACCCAGACCGACCGGCGGGTGGTCTTCCAGAGGACACGACTGCGACGTAGCGGGTTCGAGAAGGACAGTGGAGTCAGTGGTCGGTACCGGTGGTCGCAGGACGAGCGTTGCCTCGCCCCAGGACGATACACCGTGCCCCATAACATCCTAGTCCCGGCCGGGCCGACTCGTCGTCCACGTCAAGGAGTAAGCAGTACCACGGAGGCAAGGCGTTGCAAGAGAAGCGCCGCAGGAGTAGTGAGATCTCCAAAGATATAATATAAGAAACAGCAGAATAAACGGCTATATTAAGAACCCGTTGCTTTTCCTTGGTCGGGCAATCACACAAATCATAAATTTGTTGGGACGAACGCACAAACTCTCTGATCTAGCCGCTGCAATCAGTAGCGAGCGAAATAAAGAAAATCAGTTCGTTACAAGATATTGACACTATTTATAAATTAAAACAAGCATTAATGGAGCTAGGACTTTATGATGCCACTCCAGAAAATTACCGTCCAAATAGATCAGAAGTGAACAAACGTAGGAACAGGGAAAACTATAATCAAAATAACAATCAAAAATATTACAGTAATAAAAATCACAATTATAATATGAATCAGAACAATAATACACAACCACCTCAAAATTCGAACCAAGAGAACGGCGCCGGGGAACAGCCCGGGGCGTTATGGAGTATGGATTCCGATTCCTACCTCCAGCTCCTGGCGTCGACCCTGGTGTCGCGATCTCCATCCCCGGGAAGTGTGGAGGACCCGGAGGAAATTCCGGACGTCGAACTCGAGGACGACCAACCGATGGCGGAGACGGAGGGCGCGGCCGAGGTCATCACCCTCTCCTCGGAGAGCGAGGAAGACGATGACGGAGGCGAGACGGTCACACCGGAGATGTCATCAGACGAGGATGAGACCGATTACCGGAGCGTCCGGCGGGCTACGCAGGGCCAGGGACGGATTAGCCTCGGAGTAGCGCCGCCGACCGAGGATCCTGTGGACATGAGACGATTCATGGAGGCGCGAGTCGCCACCCTGCGTCGTTTCCAGCAGATTGTGGACGCGCGAAAGGTCGCCGACGCCGAGGCCGCATGGCAGGAGCGTTTGGCTCGGCTGCAAGAGGAGGAGGAAGCATTGTGGACACCAACAACGGAGCAGCCGGAGCCAAAGCAGCCGCTGGCAAGACAGCTACCGCCGACGCCGCAGCCGCCATTGCCGTTGACGCCTCCGCCGACTCGACCACCGCCGCCGCAGCCGTTGTCGCCGCCGCCACGTCAGCCGCCGCCGACGCAGTCACCGCCACCGACACCACCACGGATGACGGTGACGCAGTCACCGATGGAGACCGAGGACGCGCCGGAAGCCCGTGTTTGGGAAGAGGCGGGAGCGATCGGCTGGAGAACGCCGGACCAGGAGTCACGCGATCCGCGAATACGCGCCCTAGCAGATGGTAAGAGGCCGGAGAAGGAGGTCCCGAGGGAGGAGAGCCCGGGAGAAGCAGACCCGGAGAAGAGAGAGTGGAGCTGGCCTGCACCAGGTGAGGAGCCACCACCACCAAGGCTGCCGAGGCTGACGTCGTGCAGAAGCGCGGGCAGAATTGGAGGGAGGTGCCAACGGAAGACTGGCCGCTCCGGGTGGCCGAGGAAGCGGCTCGACAAGGGGCACGGAAGCGAAGAGTGCACTGGGCCAAGTTATTCGAGCTTGGCGGGCAGCGCTACCGCCTTAAGGTACGGAGGGGCGGGGAGGTAAGGGTAGCAGTCGCCGAATAAAGAAAGCCGGACGGCAATAACAAACCGTATGCCCGGGTTTTTTATAAACAAACACAGGCACATTGTAGCATATTGGACTAATCTACCCTAAAAATACAATAAATGATTGGGTATAACTTAGCGTCAATACATTGTGACACTTTGTCATAATAAATATAAATATACAGATATACAAAAAGACCACCAAAAACTACGTAAGCACTCCAGCGCCCCAGTAATACGATCTAACGCTTATACATAAGCCGATCGCGGAGCGTGGGAATGCTGAGCATGCACTTTGCAGCTCAAGTGGTCAATGCCTTCTGCATACATATGTATATGTATAAACATAAGTAAGAATACATAGATATAAGCAATGTATGTGCGGGTTAGCTGAACCCAACTTCAGCACACTTTGATTATTCAAATAAAGAACCTCGAACAGAGCAGAAGCTAAGCTCTTCTTTTATTAAACATACAAAATAGCACCCCTGCAAATAGCACCATTCCATATGGCGACCGTGACAGGACGATTGCAGGACAATTGAAGGACACAGTGTTTAAAGTGTTAATAATTACAGTCGACTGATTCGACTATAAACTTAATAAATTGATAAATAAACATGACAACATAAAACATAATAATTGATGGCGGAAGAGCCACAATTCTCAAACGCGCAGCCCACGACACAAAGGGACTTGCCAACGTTGGAAGAAGCTCTGCAGCAAAATCCTGCAGATGGACCACTCCCACTCACAATAGCTGAGTACCGGGCAAGGCAGGAAAGGAAAAAACCAAGGGAGCACAAACGCTCCGGAAAAAGGATAAAACTACTTAAACAACGCCGACTGGTCAAGGAGATGACCCAACTGGCTAAGGACGAGGCATCCCGACAACGCTACAAAGAGCGTCTTGAGGACATCGAAAGCAAGATTTCGCAAGGTGCGAAACAACGCAAACGGGCTGCATAAATAAATGCCAATGCCCCAATTTGCTTTAATATTAATTTCTAAACCCAAGCCGATGCGGGAAACCGCTGCTTGAAAACACTAATATCTGTTAGGCTTTTTACTAACAATGCGGTTGGAGTATTTTTTTTATATTGTAAACAAATATGTGAGCCAACCACATTTATTAACAACTAATATTTCCACGTCTCCGCTACTGAGTATATATATATTCAGCTGCAAAAAAAAAAATTTTGTTTAATGACAGAATATAACAATTCTTATCTTCATTAAACGTAAACATTTTTTTATTTTTGATTTTCTAGAAGGATAAATTAATATCATAATAATGAGAAAAAACTCATAAATAGAAAAAAAACGTTTCATTGAAAATAAACAAAAAAAAAATGGGATGGTTTAGCGATTCTAGTGAGGCAAAGGACAATACTGCCAACGTAGTTAATAACGTAAAAATTATAGATCACACAGACGATATAAATGCGTTGTGGATATTATTGCTGATCATTACAATAGTACTACTTCTACAATTTCTGCTTACAATTTATGTTAAGCATAACAAGATCATCAAAAGACGTTATATAAATAGGGCAAATCGTTTAGACCAGATTAAAAAAAAATAATATGGATTAGAAGAAAGCTTAATAAAAACTTTTTTTTACCGACAAGAATGGAATGGAGCGAAATAGCGATACGAATAGATGAATTTCGCTTCAGGTTCGATAAGTCTTATAAATGTATCAACAGAGACGCAGTAATAAAATCCGAAACTTTGAAAAATCATATAGAGATATTAGTAGGAGAATATAATAATATAGTTACATTAGTAAATAAATATGCAAATAGGCTCACATCTGAACATAATAACAAATGTTTAAGGGTTATAAAATCCCTAAACACAAGATTAAATAACATCAGAAAAAGAAGGCATATTCTGCTAGATGTACCAGAAAGTCTAAGTCAATTGGTTGAATTCAACACAGACCAGTTCAAAGAACTAGACGAATCTGTTCAATCAAACGCTAGAAGGAAGCGACCGAATTGAATTTAAATTTGAACCAAAAACAATTTCTGAAATGGCACAGACAGTGATAGAATTTATCAGGCTAGCCACATCTCTGATACCAGAGTTTGATGGTAAACCAGAAAATCTACAAAGTTTTTTGGATGCTCTAGGTCTACTAGATAGCTTAAAGAGCACACATGAAACGACAGCAATAAGTCTAATAAAAACTAAACTTAAAGGCCATGTAAGAAACCTTATAAGTAATGAGCAGACGATTGCTGCAATCATTACCCAACTGTCAAGTGCAGTAAAAGGAGAATCGGTAGAAGTGATATCTGCCAAGCTTCTGAATCTACAACAGAGAAATAAAACGGCTAACCAATACACCCAAGAGGTGGAGAAACTGACAAAGGCCCTTAAAGGTGCCTATATCAGTGAAGGTCTCAGCCAATCCTTAGCGAATAAATACAGCACTACAACAGCTGTAAAAGCAATGACACAGAATTGCTCCATTGATAAGGTAAAACTTATCATGCAAGCAGGCACATTCACAAACATGAATGATGCCATCTCCAAACAGTTGCACAGAGATAACAGGTCAAAGTAACACTGTACTCTATTATCGACGAGGTGCAAATAATTATAATAGAGGCGCCCGGGGTTATAATCGTGGAAGAAATAACTACCACAACAATTACAACCGAGGCAGCAATAACAACAATAATAATAACTATAATAACCGTGAAGGTAGGCGAGGCCAAAACCAAGGGAGAGGCCGCGGAAACTACAACCATGGTAATAATAATAATAGCAGTGTGAGAATCGCGCAAAATACGTCGGAAAACTAACAGAACCCTTTAGGAAACAACCAATAAATGTAAAAGTTCATTCCATCAATTATAGTCTTAATATATTCGTAACCTTCTATAATCATTCAACTGAAAATAAACTAACATTTCTCATAGATACTGGTGCAGATATCTCACTTTTGAAAGTAAATTCTGATAACTTCATAATTCAAAATGAAAAAATAATAAACATCGAAGGCATAGGCCAAGGTGTGATAAAGTCTCAAGGAACAACCTTAATAGAACTCCAATCAACAAAATATATTATTCCACATGAATTTCATTTGGTAAACCCAAATTTTGCAATACCATGTGATGGAATAATAGGCATTGATTTTATAAAGAAATTCAATTGTCAACTAGATTTCAAACCAAGTGAAGACTGGTTTATAATTAGACCCCAAAATTTAAATTATCCAATATATGTTCCGATAACATATAGCGCTGGAAACAATACAGTTCTTCTGCCAGCCAGATCACAAGTTATTCGGAAAATAGACATTAATGTTGTAAATGATTTCATATTTGTTCCTAATCAAGAAATACACAATGGGATTTATGTTGCAAATACAATAGCAGCATCCAAACATGTATACGTTCGATTTCTAAATACAACTAATTTCGACCAAGTGGTCAAAGTAAATAAAATACAATATGAAAATCTAAAGGATTATGACATTCATAATACCGACACTGGAAATAGAAACGAACAAATACTTTCAAAACTAAAGAAAAATTTTCCAGACCAATTTAAAAATCAATTAACAGAATTATGCACACAGTATAGTGATGTGTTCGGACTGGAAACCGAACCAATATCAACAAATAATTTTTATAAACAAACATTAAGACTTAAAGACGATGAACCCATTTATATAAAAAACTATAGAAGCCCGCATAGCCAAATTGAGGAAATTCAAAAACAAGTAGAGAAATTAATAAGCGACAAAATCGTCGAACCGTCTGTATCTGAGTATAACAGCCCACTCTTGCTAGTTCCAAAAAAATCATTACCAAATTCACAAGAGAAAAAATGGCGATTAGTAATTGACTATCGTCAAATAAACAAAAAACTTCTTTCTGGCAAATTTCCACTCCCTAGAATTGATGACATTTTAGATCAACTAGGTCGAGCTAAATACTTTTCATGCCTTGACTTGATGTCAGGTTTCCACCAAATAGAACTTGAGGAGCAATGGCTCATATCGCTTCACGCGATTACCATTTGGTCTTAAAATAGCACCAAATTCATTTCAGAATATGACGTCATCAAAAATTATCCTGTCCCTCATGATGCGGACAGTGCAAGACGATTTCTAGCATTCTGCAACTATTATCGTCGATTTATAAGGAACTTCGCCGACTTTTCACGGCACATAACTAGATTATGTAAAAAGAATGTCCCTTTTGAATGATCAAGCGAATGCCAGAACGCATTCGAATACCTTAAAGAAAATCTTATGCACCCCACACTATTACAATATCCTGATTTTCGCAAAGAATTTTGCATTATAACGGATGTTAGTAAACAAGCTTGCGGAGCGGTTCTAACTCAGAACCGTAACGGGATTCAGCTCCCAATAGCTTATGCATCACGTTCATTTACAAAAGGAGAAAGCAATAAGAGTACAACGGAACAAGAGCTAGCGGCAATTCATTGGGCAATTACCCATTTTAGACCATACATTTATGGCAAACATTTCACCATTAAAACGGACCACAGACCATTAACGTACCTATTTTCTATGACTAATCCCAGTTCAAAATTAACTCGCATGCGGCTAGAGCTTGAAGAATACGACTTCGCAGTAGAATACCTAAGGGGGAAAGATAATTTTGTAGCAGACGCACTCTCACGTATAAAAATAAAGGAACTCAAAGACATGCAACATAAAGTCCTGAAAGTCACTACCAGGCAACAAAGTAGACAAGAAAACTGTACAGTAACAAATAAGGAACTATTGCCTAGGCAAAGTATCCAAAATGTATCTAAGCCCAACGTACACGAAGTCATAACAAATGATGAAGTACGAAAAGTAGTGACCTTGCGAATAACTGAATCTATTTGTTTACTAAAAGGAGGAAATAAAGTTATTGCAAGAATTGATGTTGACGATTTATATACCAATGGAATTTTTGATTTAGGTCAGTTCTTCCAAAGGCTTGAAATGCAAGCCGGTATACTAAAAATCAGCCAACTCAAATTGGCACCGAGTGAAAAAATCTTTGAAACCATTTCAATAGATAATTTCAAAAATATGGGCAATATAAAATTGAAATCATTAAGAGTAGCGCTACTCCAGCCGGTGACCATTATAAAAACTGAAAAAGAGATACAATCGATACTGTCTACATATCATGACGATCCAATTCAAGGAGGTCATACAGGCATTACAAGAACGCTAGCGAAAATAAAAAGACACTATTATTGGAAAAATATGACTCGTCATATAAAAGAGTACATACGTAGATGTCATAAATGCCAAATGTCAAAAACAATGACACATACAAAGACCCCAACAAATGCTTTTGATATAGTGATAGTGGACACAGTTGGTCCACTACCGAAATCAGAATATGGCAACGAATACATCGTCACACTAATATGTGATTTGACGAAGCATCTAGTAACCATACCTGTTGCGAATAAGAGCGCAAATACTGTCGCAAAAGCTATATTCGAAAATTTTATACTAAAGTACGGTCCAATGAAGACGTTCATTTCGGACATGGGTACCGAGTATAAAAACAATGTAATTCAAGATATGTGTAAATATATGAAGATTGAAAATCTTACATCCACTGCATATCACCACCAGACTTTAGGGACAATCGAACGAAGTCATAGAACATTCAATGAATACATTCGTTCATACATCTCTGCAGATAAAACTGATTGGGACGTTTGGATACAATACTTTACATATTGTTTCAACACAACACCATCAGTCATGCATAATTACTGTCCATATGAACTAGTCTTTGGAAGATTACCAAGGCAGTTCGCAAATTTTAATAAAACAGATAGAATAGAACCACTGTATAATATAGAAGATTACTCAAAGGAAATAAAATTTAGATTAGAAATAGCATATAAAAGAGCTAGAAAAAGCTAAGTCTTATAGAAAACAACTTTATGATAAGAAAACTTCAGATTTTCAATTAAAAATAGGAGATAAAGTTATACTAAGAAACGAATCGGGTCATAAGTTAGATCCAGTATATCTAGGCCCTTATACTGTAGAAACCATAGAAGACAGAGATAACATAGTAATTAGAGATACAAAACAAAAGAAGCAAAAAGTACATAAGGATAGACTAAAAATATATAATCAATGAAACGTTTCATTTCACTTAAGAAAAGGTCTGATCAACCTCAAAACAAAAAAAAAAAAATAAATAAAAAAAAAAAAAAAAAAAAAAATTAATTATTTTTCCTTCTAAGAAAGTTAATCATATATCCAAAAATATCATAATTCAACATACACTTTTTGTATTATTCTGTCATTATACAAAAATGCTTTGAGACAAAACATTGCTAATAATTAATAAGAAAAATCAATATCATTTAAAAAAAAAAAAATTTTTTTCCTTTCTAAACACAATATTAATATTGATAACTATATTAATATTATTACGTCATTTCTTTAAAAAGGGAGGTGTAGCATATTGGACTAATCTACCCTAAAAATACAATAAATGATTGGGTATAACTTAGCGTCAATACATTGTGACACTTTGTCATAATAAATATAAATATACAGATATACAAAAAGACCACCAAAAACTACGTAAGCACTCCAGCGCCCCAGTAATACGATCTAACGCTTATACATAAGCCGATCGCGGAGCGTGGGAATGCTGAGCATGCACTTTGCAGCTCAAGTGGTCAATGCCTTCTGCATACATATGTATATGTATAAACATAAGTAAGAATACATATATATAAGCAATGTATGTGCGGGTTAGCTGAACCCAACTTCAGCACACTTTGATTATTTAAATAAAGAACCTCGAACAGAGCAGAAGCTAAGCTCTTCTTTTATTAAACATACAAAATAGCACCCCTGCAAATAGCACCATTCCATAACATTAACAGTCAAAAAAATGGGTGCGGGTATCATCTGCAGCAGCCGTGATAGCGCGCGAGGGGGTGACGCGGGGCCAGACACGCGGGCCGGCATACGACGCAGGGCTTCTGCAGGCGCAGGACGGGGAGGCACTCGCAGAATGTAGGCGGGCCTCAGCTGGAAGCGCAGGCTGGCCTCCAGGAGGGCGCGGGGCCAGGGGCAGCCGCCCCGGAGCATGAAGGGGGCATATATGTGTTGGTGGATCTGGAAACAAGAGAGGATTCGTTAATATGGCGATACACATGAAAACGTTAGACTTACCTTTCATTGAGCTGCTACACCGAAGCACGTGAGAAAAGAATTGGGATGGGAGCGCCCCGATAGCGACAATCGATCGATAGTATGATCGATAGGATGCTCGTGCGGCCACACTGGAGGCAGCGATCGGCACGAGATGGCAACGCCGGAATATCGACAGTGGCAACGACGCGTTGATATCGATAACAAGAGTTCGGCGATGTGCCCAGGCGGAAAAATGGATGAGCGGTAAATGGAAGGCGGGAGAATTTGAATGTCGAACAGAAGGAGCAGAATAGACAGTAGCACCGGATGGAAGGAACAAGGAAGCTGCCTATACGAAGGACCTCCGGGACCAACAGTTTTTAAAAAACTTCCGAAGGAAGGGGGAGATGTGAGGAGTCTTAAAGCTCCCCACAAATTTCGTGTAGGGGAGCGGCCTAGTAACAGCCGCGATGAAGGGCAAAGCGGAAAGACCGTGAATTAACGGTACCGCATTGGACCTTGGACTCCGTTGGCCAAGGGCGAAGAGGTCGAACGTGCGTGCACAAAGAGGGCGCACCGTGAACGAACGGTACCGCTTTGGACCTTGGACTCGAGCGAGTCAAGGGCAGACAGGTCAAACGGTAACGGTGCGCGAGCAAAAAAGTCGCACCGTGAATCAACGGCACAATACGTGGACCTTGTACCCGAGCGGGCCGTGCGCAAAAAAGGGAAATAACGGGATCCCTGCGGCCTATAAACGGTAGGCGCAAGCACGGATGCGGGACAGTTAATGAGACACAGAGATCGCGTGCGGAAGAAGGCCGAGCGTCGGAGTGTTAACGGAAGGATCTCGGAAGTGTGAACGCGCGGTCAAGCTAGAAGGAAAGGAGAAGTGCAAGCTTCGGGCGGCAAGAAGCCGGAAGGACTCAGAAGGACGAATCACCACAAGCAAGTGGAGATCCTGGGAGTGGAGGAGAAGGATCTGACGTGTCGTAAGGGTCATTGGCCAGCAAAGGTGGTCCCAGGACGAGCGTTGCCTCGCCCCAGGACGATAAACCCTGCACCATAACATCCTAAATCTGTTCCGGCCGGCAGAAGGACCTTCAGAAGGAAAGGCAAGAACCCGACGTGTCCATAAGGGTCAGTGGAGTCAGTGGTCGGTATAGGTGGTCCCAGGACGAGCGTTGCCTCGCCCCAGGACGATACACCCTGCCCCATAACATCCTAAACCCAGACCGACCGGCGGGTGGTCTTCCAGAGGACACGACTGCGACGTAGCGGGTTCGAGAAGGACAGTGGAGTCAGTGGTCGGTACCGGTGGTCCCAGGACGAGCGTTGCCTCGCCCCAGGACGATACACCGTGCCCCATAACATCCTAGTCCCGGCCGGGCCGACTCGTCGTCCACGTCAAGGAGCAAGCAGTACCACGGAGGCAAGGCGTTGCAAGAGAAGCGCCGCAGGAGTAGTGAGATCTCCAAAGATATAATATAAGAAACAGCAGAATAAACGGCTATATTAAGAACCCGTTGCTTTTCCTTGGTCGGGCAATCACACAAATCATAAATTTGTTGGGACGAACGCACAAACTCTCTGATCTAGCCGCTGCAATCAGTAGCGAGCGAAATAAAGAAAATCAGTTCGTTACAAGATATTGACACTATTTATAAATTAAAACAAGCATCAATGGAGCTAGGACTTTATGATGCCACTCCAGAAAATTACCGTCCAAATAGATCAGAAGTGAACAAACGTAGGAACAGGGAAAACTATAATCAAAATAACAATCAAAAATATTACAGTAATAAAAATCACAATTATAATATGAATCAGAACAATAATAATACACAACCACCTCAAAATTCGAACCAAGAGACCGGCGCCGGGGAACAGCCCGGGGCGATATGGAGTAGGGATTCCGATTCCTACCTCCAGCTCCTGGCGTCGACCCTGGTGTCGCGATCTCCATCCCCGGGAAGTGTGGAGGACCCGGAGGAAATTCCGGACGTCGAACTCGAGGACGACCAACCGATGGCGGAGACGGAGGGCGCGGCCGAGGTCATCACCCTCTCCTCGGAGAGCGAGGAAGACGATGACGGAGGCGAGACGGTCACACCGGAGGTGTCATCAGACGAGGATAAGACCGATTACCGGAGCGTCCGGCGGGCTACGCAAGGCCAGGGACGGATTAGCCTCGGAGTAGCGCCGCCGACCGAGGATCCTGTGGACATGAGACGATTCATGGAGGCGCGAGTCGCCACCCTGCGGCGTTTCCAGCAGATTGTGGACGCGCGAAAGGTCGCCGACGCCGAGGCCGCATGGCAGGAGCGTTTGGCTCGGCTGCAAGAGGAGGAGGAAGCATTGTGGGCACCAACAACGGAGCAGCCGGAGCCAAAGCAGCCGCTGGCAAGACAGCTACCGCCGACGCCGCAGCCGCCATTGCCGTTGACGCCTCCGCCGACTCGACCACCGTCGCCGCAGCCGTTGTCGCCGCCGCCACGTCAGCCGCCGCTGACGCAGTCACCGCCACCGACACCACCACGGATGACGGTGACGCAGTCACCGATGGAGACCGAGGACGCGCCGGAAGACCGTGTTTGGGAAGAGGCGGGAGCGATCGGCTGGAGAACGCCGGACCAGGAGTCACGCGATCCGCGAATACGCGCCGAGCAGATCGTAAGAGCTCGGAGAAGGAGGTCCCGAGGGAGGAGAGCCCGGGAGCAGCAGACCCGGAGAAGAGAAAGTGGAGCTGGCCTGCACCAGGTGAGGAGCCACCACCACCAAGGCTGCCGAGGCTGACGTCGTGCAGAAGCGCGGGCAGAATTGGAGGGAGGTGGCCGGGTGGCCGAGGAAGCGGCTCGACAAGGGGCACGGAAGCGAAGAGTGCACTGGGCCAAGTTATTCGAGCTTGGCGGGCAGCGCTACCGCCTTAAGGTACGGAGGGGCGGGGAGGTAAGGGTAGCAGTCGCCGAATAAAGAAAGCCGGACGGCAATAACAAACCGTATGCCCGGGTTTTTTATAAACAAACACAGGCACATTAACAGTCAAAAAAATGGGTGCGGGTATCATCTGCAGCAGCCGTGATAGCGCGCGAGGGGGTGACGCGGGGCCAGACACGCGGGCCGGCATACGACGCGGGGCTGCTGCAGGCGCAGGACGGGGAGGCACTCGCAGAATGTAGGCGGGCCTCAGCTGGAAGCGCAGGCTGGCCTCCAGGAGGGCGCGGGGCCAGGGCAGCCGCCCCGGAGCATGAAGGGGGCATATATGTGTTGGTGGATCTGGAACCAAGAGAGGATTCGTTAATATGGCGATACGCATGAAAACGTTAGACTTACCTTTCATTGAGCTGCTACACCGAAGCACGTGAGAAAAGAATTGGGATGGGAGCGCCCCGATAGCGACAATCGATCGATAGTATGATCGATAGGATGCTCGTGCGGCCACACTGGGGGCAGCGATCGGCACGAGATGGCAACGCCGGAATATCGACAGTGGCAACGACGCGTTGATATCGATGACAAGAGTTCGGCGATGTGGCCAGGCGGAAAAATGGATGAGCGGTGAATGGAAGGCGGGAGAATTTGAATGTCGAACAGAAGGAGCAGAATAGACAGTAGCACCGGATGGAAGGAACAAGGAAGCTGCCTATACGAAGGACCTCCGGGACCAACAGTTTTTAAAAAACTTCCGAAGGAAGGGGGAGATGTGAGGAGTCTTAAAGCTCCCCACAAATCTCGTGTAGGGGAGCGGCCTAGCAACAGCCGCGATGAAGGGCAAAGCGGAAAGACCGTGAATTAACGGTACCGCATTGGACCTTGGACTCCGTTGGCCAAGGGCGAAGAGGTCGAACGTGCGTGCACAAAGAGGGCGCACCGTGAACGAACGGTACCGCTTTGGACCTTGGACTCGAGCGAGTCAAGGGCAGACAGGCCAAACGGTAACGGTGCGTGAGCAAAGAAGTCGCACCGTGAATCAACGGCACAATACGTGGACCTTGTACCCGAGCGGGCCGTGCGCAAAAAGGGAAATAACGGGATCCATGCGGCCTATAAATGGTAGGCGCAAGCACGGATGCGGGACAGTTAATGAGACAGAGAAATCGCGTGCGGAAGAAGGCCGAGCGTCGGAGTGTTAACGGAAGGATCTCGGAAGTGTGAACGCGCGGTCAAGCTAGAAGGAAAGGAGCAGTGCAAGCTTCGGGCGGCAAGAAGCCCGAAGGACTCAGAAGGACGAATCACCACAAGCAAGTGGAGATTCTGGGAGTGGAGGAGAAGGATCTGACGTGTCGTAAGGGTCATTGGAGTCAGTGGCCAGCAAAGGTGGTCCCAGGACGAGCGTTGCCTCGCCCCAGGACGATAAACCCTGCACCATAACATCCTAAATCTGTTCCGGCCGGCAGAAGGACCTTCAGAAGGCAAGAACCCGACGTGTCCATAAGGGTCAGTGGAGTCAGTGGTCGGTATAGGTGGTCCCAGGACGAGCGTTGCCTCGCCCCAGGACGATACACCCTGCCCCATAACATCCTAAACCCAGACCGACCGGCGGGTGGTCTTCCAGAGGACACGACTGCGACGTAGCGGGTTCGAGAAGGACAGTGGAGTCAGTGGTCGGTACCGGTGGTCGCAGGACGAGCGTTGCCTCGCCCCAGGACGATACACCGTGCCCCATAACATCCTAGTCCCGGCCGGGCCGACTCGTCGTCCACGTCAAGGAGCAAGCAGTACCACGGAGGCAAGGCGTTGCAAGAGAAGCGCCGCAGGAGAAGTGAGATCTCCAAAGATATAATATAAGAAACAGCAGAATAAACGGCTATATTAAGAACCCGTTGCTTTTCCTTGGTCGGGCAATCACACAAATCATAAATTTGTTGGGACGAACGCACAAACTCTCTGATCTAGCCGCTGCAATCAGTAGCGAGCGAAATAAAGAAAATCAGTTCGTTACAAGATATTGACACTATTTATAAATTAAAACAAGCATCAATGGAGCTAGGACTTTATGATGCCACTCCAGAAAATTACCGTCCAAATAGATCAGAAGTGAACAAACGTAGGAACAGGGAAAACTATAATCAAAATAACAATCAAAAATATTACAGTAATAAAAATCACAATTATAATATGAATCAGAACAATAATACACAACCACCTCAAAATTCGAACCAAGAGACCGGCGCCGGGGAACAGCCCGGGGCGATATGGAGTAGGGATTCCGATTTCTACCTCCAGCTCCTGGCGTCGACCCTGGTGTCGCGATCTCCATCCCCGGGAAGTGTGGAGGACCCGGAGGAAATTCCGGACGTCGAACTC
Source organism: Drosophila mauritiana (assembly GCF_004382145.1). NCBI lineage: Eukaryota > Metazoa > Arthropoda > Insecta > Diptera > Drosophilidae > Drosophila > Drosophila mauritiana. Next base: position 22,206 of record NW_022881247.1, on the reverse strand, counting down.
GAGGACGACCAACCGATGGCGGAGACGGAGAGCGCGGCCGAGGTCATCACCCTCTCCTCGGAGAGCGAGGAAGACGATGACGGAGGCGAGGTGTCATCAGACGAGGATGAGACCGATTACCGGAGCGTCCGGCGGGCTACGCAGGGCCAGGGACGGATTAGCCTCGGAGTAGCGCCGCCGACCGAGGATCCTGTGGACATGAGACGATTCATGGAGGCGCGAGTCGCCACCCTGCGGCGTTTCCAGCAGGGACGCGCGAAAGGTCGCCGACGCCGAGGCCGCATGGCAGGAGCGTTTGGCTCGGCTGCAAGAGGAGGAGGAAGTATTGTGGGCACTAACAACGGAGCAGCCGGAGCCAAAGCAGCCGCTGGCAAGACAGCTACCGCCGACGCCGCAGCCGCCATTGCCGTTGACGCCTCCGCCGACTCGACCACCGTCGCCGCAGCCGTTGTCGCCGCCGCCACGTCAGCCGCCGCCGACGCAGTCACCGCCACCGACACCACCACGGATGACGGTGACGCAGTCACCGATGGAGACCGAGGACGCGCCGGAAGCCCGTGTTTGGGAAGAGGCGGGAGCGATCGGCTGGAGAACGCCGGACCAGGAGTCACGCGATCCGCGAATACGCGCCCGAGCAGATGGTAAGAGGCCGGAGAAGGAGGTCCCGAGGGAGGAGAGCCCGGGAGAAGCAGACCCGGAGAAGAGGGAGTGGAGCTGGCCTGCACCAGGTGAGGAGCCACCACCACCAAGGCTGCCGAGGCTGACGTCGTGCAGAAGCGCGGGCAGAATTGGAGGGAGGTGCCAACGGAAGACTGGCCGCTCCGGGTGGCCGAGGAAGCGGCTCGACAAGGGGCACGGAAGCGAAGAGTGCACTGGGCCAAGTTATTCGAGCTTGGCGGGCAGCGCTACCGCCTTAAGGTACGGTGGGGCGGGGAGGTAAGGGTAGCAGTCGCCGAATAAAGAAAGCCGGACGGCAATAACAAACCGTATGCCCGGGTTTTTTATAAACAAACACAGGCACATTAACAGTCAAAAAAATGGATGCGGGTATCATCTGCAGCAGCCGTGATAGCGCGCGAGGGGGTGACGCGGGGCCAGACACGCGGGCCGGCATACTACGCGGGGCTGCTGCAGGCGCAGGACGGGGAGGCACTCGCAGAATGTAGGCGGGCCTCAGCTGGAAGCGCAGGCTGGCCTCCAGGAGGGCGCGGGGCCAGGGGCAGCCGCCCCGGAGCATGAAGGGGGCATATATGTGTTGGTGGATCTGGAACCAAGAGAGGATTCGTTAATATGGCGATACGCATGAAAACGTTAGACTTACCTTTCATTGAGCTGCTACACCGAAGCACGTGAGAAAAGAATTGGGATGGGAGCGCCCCGATAGCGACAATCGATCGATAGTATGATCGATAGGATGCTCGTGCGGCCACACTGGGGGCAGCGATCGGCACGAGATGGCAACGCCGGAATATCGACAGTGGCAACGACGCGTTGATATCGATGACAAGAGTTCGGCGATGTGGCCAGGCGGAAAAATGGATGAGCGGTGAATGGAAGGCGGGAGAATTTGAATGTCGAACAGAAGGAGCAGAATAGACAGTAGCACCGGATGGAAGGAACAAGGAAGCTGCCTATACGAAGGACCGCCGGGACCAACAGTTTTTAAAAAACTTCCGAGGGAGGGGGAGATGTGAGGAGTCTTAAAGCTCCCCACAAATCTCGTGTAGGGGAGCGGCCTAGCAACAGCCGCGATGAAGGGCAAAGCGGAAAGACCGTGAATTAACGGTACCGCATTGGACCTTGGACTCCGTTGGCCAAGGGCGAAGAGGTCGAACGTGCGTGCACAAAGAGGGCGCACCGTGAACGAACGGTACCGCTTTGGACCTTGGACTCCAGCGAGTCAAGGGCAGACAGGCCAAACGGTAACGGTGCGTGAGCAAAGAAGTCGCACCGTGAATCAACGGCACAATACGTGGACCTTGTACCCGAGCGGGCCGTGCGCAAAAAAGGGAAATAACGGGATCCCTGCGGCCTATAAATGGTAGGCGCAAGCACGGATGCGGGACAGTTAATGAGACAGAGAGATCGCGTGCGGAAGAAGGCCGAGCGTCGGAGTGTTAACGGAAGGATCTCGGAAGTGTGAACGCGCGGTCAAGCTAGAAGGAAAGGAGCAGTGCAAGCTTCGGGCGGCAAGAAACCCGAAGGACTCAGAAGGACGAAGGACGAAGAAGGACAATCAAGTGGAGATCCTGGGAGTGGAGGAGAAGGATCTGACGTGTCGTAAGGGTCATTGGAGTCAGTGGCCAGCAAAGGTTGTCCCAGGACGAGCGTTGCCTCGCCCCAGGACGATAAACCCTGCACCATAACATCCTAAATCTGTTCCGGCCGGCAGAAGGACCTTCAGAAGGCAAGAACCCGACGTGTCCATAAGGGTCAGTGGAGTCAGTGGTCGGTATAGATGGTCCCAGGACGATACACCGTGCCCTATAACATCCTAGTCCCGGCCGGGCCGACTCGTCGTCCACGTCAAGGAGCAAGCAGTACCACGGAGGCAAGGCGTTGCAAGAGAAGCGCCGCAGGAGTAGTGAGATCTCCAAAGATATAATATAAGAAACAGCAGAATAAACGGCTATATTAAGAACCCGTTGCTTTTCCTTGGTCGGGCAATCACACAAATCATAAATTTGTTGGGACGAACGCACAAACTCTCTGATCTAGCCGCTGCAATCAGTAGCGAGCGAAATAAAGAAAATCAGTTCGTTACAAGATATTGACACTATTTATAAATTAAAACAAGCATCAATGGAGCTAGGACTTTATGATGCCACTCCAGAAAATTATCGTCCAAATAGATTAGAAGTGAACAAACGTAGGAACAGGGAAAACTATAATCAAAATAACAATCAAAAATATTACAGTAATAAAAATCACAATTATAATATGAATCAGAACAATAATACACAACCACCTCAAAATTCGAACCAAGAGACCGGCGCCGGGGAACAGCCCGGGGCGATATGGAGTAGGGATTCCGATTCCTACCTCCAGGTCCTGGCGTCGACCCTGGTGTCGCGATCTCCATCCCCGGGAAGTGTGGAGGACCCGGAGGAAATTCCGGACGTCGAACTCGAGGACGACCAACCGATGGCGGAGACAGAGGGCGCGGCCGAGGTCATCACCCTCTCCTCGGAGAGCGAGGAAGACGATGACGGAGGCGAGACGGTCACACCGGAGGTGTCATCAGACGAGGATGAGACCCATTACCGGAGCGTCCGGCGGGTTACGCAGGGCCAGGGACGGATAAGCCTCGGAGTCGCGCCGCCGACCGAGGATCCTGTGGACATGAGACGATTCATGGAGGCGCGAGTCGCCACCCTGCGGCGTTTCCAGCAGAAGGTGGACGCGCGAAAGGTCGCCGACGCCGAGGCCGCATGGCAGGAGCGTTTGGCTCGGCTGCAAGAGGAGGAGGAAGCATTGTGGGCACCAACAACGGAGCAGCCGGAGCCAACGCAGCCGCTGGCAAGACAGCTACCGCCGACGCCGCAGCCGTTGTCGCCGCCGCCACGTCAGCCGCCGCCGACGCAGTCGCTCCCGAGCAGATGGTAAGAGGCCGGAGAAGGAGGTCCCGAGGGAGGAGAGCCCGGGAGAAGCAGACCCGGAGAAGAGGGAGTGGAGCTGGCCTGCACCAGGTGAGGAGCCACCACCACCAAGGCTGCCGAGGCTGACGTCGTGCAGAAGCGCGGGCAGAATTGGAGGGAGGTGCCAACGGAAGACTGGCCGCTCCGGGTGGCCGAGGAAGCGGCTCGACAAGGGGCACGGAAGCGAAGAGTGCACTGGGCCAAGTTATTCGAGCTTGGCGGGCAGCGCTACCGCCTTAAGGTACGGAGGGGCGGGGAGGTAAGGGTAGCAGTCGCCGAATAAAGAAAGCCGGACGGCAATAACAAACCGTATGCCCGGGTTTTTTATAAACAAACACAGGCACATTAACAGTCAAAAAAATGGGTGCGGGTATCATCTGCAGCTGCCGTGATAGCGCGCGAGGGGGTGACGCGGGGCCAGACACGCGGGCCGGCATACTACGCGGGGCTGCTGCAGACGCAGGACGGGGAGGCACTCGCAGAATGTAGGCGGGCCTCAGCTGGAAGCGCAGGCTGGCCTTCAGGAGGGCGCGGGGCCAGGAGCAGCCGCCCCGGAGCATGAAGGGGGCATATATGTGTTGGTGGAGCTGGAAGCAAGAGAGGATTCGTTAATATGGCGATACGCATGAAAACGTTAGACTTACCTTTCATTGAGCTGCTACACCGAAGCACGTGAGAAAAGAATTGGGATGGGAGCGCCCCCATAGCGACAATCGATCGATAGTATGATCGATAGGATGCTCGTGCGGCCACACTGGGGGCAGCAATCGGCACGAGATGGCAACGCCGGAATATCGACAGTGGCAACGACGCGTTGATATCGATGACAAGAGTTCGGCGATGTGGCCAGGCGGAAAAATGGATGAGCGGTGAATGGAAGGCGGGAGAATTTGAATGTCGAACAGAAGGAGCAGAATAGACAGTAGCACCGGATGGAAGGAACAAGGAAGCTGCAAGGACCGCCGGGACCAACAGTTTTTAAAAAACTTCCGAAGGAAGGGGGAGATGTGAGGAGTCTTAAAGCTCCCCACAAATCTCGTGTAGGGGAGCGGCCTAGCAACAGCCGCGATGAAGGGCAAAGCGGAAAGACCGTGAATTAACGGTACCGCATTGGACCTTGGACTCCGTTGGCCAAGGGCGAAGAGGTCGAACGTGCGTGCACAAAGAGGGCGCACCGTGAACGAACGGTACCGCTTTGGACCTTGGACTCAAGCGAGTCAAGGGCAGACAGGCCAAACGGTGACGGTGCGTGAGCAAAGAAGTCGCACCGTGAATCAACGGCACAATACGTGGACCTTGTACCCGAGCGGGCCGTGCGCAAAAAAGGGAAATAACGGGATCCCTGCGGCCTATAAATGGTAGGCGCAAGCACGGATGCGGGACAGTTAATGAGACAGAGAGATCGCGTGCGGAAGAAGGCCGAGCGTCGGAGTGTTAACGGAAGGATCTCGGAAGTGTGAACGCGCGGTCAAGCTAGAAGGAAAGGAGCAGTGCAAGCTTCGGGCGGCAAGAAGCCCGAAGGACTCAGAAGGACGAATCACCACAAGCAAGTGGAGATCCTGGGGAACAGGATCCGCCACGTCAGCCGCCGCCGACGCAGTCACCGCCACGGACACCACCACGGATGACGGTGACGCAGTCACCGATGGAGACCGAGGACGCGCCGGAAGCCCGTGTTTGGAAAGAGGCGGGAGCGAGCGGCTGGAGAACGCCGGACCAGGAGTCACGCGATCCGCGAATACGCGCCCGAGCAGATGGTAAGAGGCCGGAGAAGGAGGTCCCGAGGGAGGAGAGCCCGGGAGAAGCAGACCCGGAGAAGAGGGAGTGGAGCTGGCCTGCACCAGGTGAGGAGCCACCACCACCAAGGCTGCCGAGGCTGACGTCGTCGAGGGAGGTGCCAACGGAAGACTGGCCGCTCCGGGTGGCCGAGGAAGCCGGACGGCAATAACAAACCGTATGCCCGGGTTTTTTATAAACAAACACAGGCACATTAACAGTCAAAAAAATGGGTGCGGGTATCATCTGCAGCAGCCGTGATAGCGCGCGAGGGGGTGACGCGGGGCCAGACACGCGGGCCGGCATACTACGCGGGGCTGCTGCAGACGCAGGACGGGGAGGCACTCGCAGAATGTAGGCGGGCCTCAGCTGGAAGCGCAGGCTGGCCTTCAGGAGGGCGCGGGGCCAGGGGCAGCCGCCCCGGAGCATGAAGGGGGCATATATGTGTTGGTGGATCTGGAAGCAAGAGAGGATTCGTTAATATGGCGATACGCATGAAAACGTTAGACTTACCTTTCATTGAGCTGCTACACCGAAGCACGTGAGAAAAGAATTGGGATGGGAGCGCCCCGATAGCGACAATCGATCGATAGTATGATCGATAGGATGCTCGTGCGGCCACACTGGGGGCAGCGATCGGCACGAGATGGCAACGCCGGAATATCGACAGTGGCAACGACGCGTTGATATCGATGACAAGAGTTCGGCGATGTGGCCAGGCGGAAAAATGGATGAGCGGTGAATGGAAGGCGGGAGAATTTGAATGTCGAACAGAAGGAGCAGAATAGACAGTAGCACCGGATGGAAGGAACAAGGAAGCTGCCTATACGAAGGACCGCCGGGACCAACAGTTTTTAAAAAACTTCCGAAGGAAGGGGGAGATGTGAGGAGTCTTAAAGCTCCCCACAAATCTCGTGTAGGGGAGCGGCCTAGCAACAGCCGCGATGAAGGGCAAAGCGGAAAGACCGTGAATTAACGGTACCGCATTGGACCTTGGACTCCGTTGGCCAAGGGCGAAGAGGTCGAACGTGCGTGCACAAAGAGGGCGCACCGTGAACGAACGGTACCGCTTTGGACCTTGGACTCGAGCGAGTCAAGGGCAGACAGGCCAAACGGTAACGGTGCGTGAGCAAAGAAGTCGCACCGTGAATCAACGGCACAATACGTGGACCTTGTACCCGAGCGGGCCGTGTGCAAAAAAGGGAAATAACGGGATCCATGCGGCCTATAAATGGATCAGACAGAGAGATCGCGTGCGGAAGAAGGCCGAGCGTCGGAGTGTTAACGGAAGGATCTCGGAAGTGTGAACGCGCGGTCAAGCTAGAAGGAAAGGAGCAGTGCAAGCTTCGGGCGGCAAGAAGCCCGAAGGACTCAGAAGGACGAATCACCACAAGCAAGTGGAGATCCTGGGAGTGGAGGAGAAGGATCTGACGTGTCGTAAGGGTCATTGGAGTCAGTGGCCAGCAAAGGTGGTCCCAGGACGAGCGTTGCCTCGCCCCAGGACGATAAACCCTGCACCATAACATCCTAAATCAGTTCCGGCCGGCAGAAGGACCTTCAGAAGGCAAGAACCCGACGTGTCCATAAGGGTCAGTGGAGTCAGTGGTCGGTATAGGTGGTCCCAGGACGAGCGTTGCCTCGCCCCAGGACGATACACCCTGCCCCATAACATCCTAGTCCCGGCCGGGCCGACTCGTCGTCCACGTCAAGGAGCAAGCAGTACCACGGAGGCAAGGCGTCACACAAATCACAATGATAATATGAATCAGAACAATAATACACAACCACCTCAAAATTCGAACCAAGAGACCGGCGCCGGGGAACAGCCCGGGGCGATATGGAGTAGGGATTCCGATTCCTACCTCCAGCTCCTGGCGTCGACCCTGGTGTCGCGATCTCCATCCCCGGGAAGTGTGGAGGACCCGGAGGAAATTCCGGACGTCGAACTCGAGGACGACCAACCGATGGCGGAGACGGAGTGCGCGGCCGAGGTCATCACCCTCTCCTCGGAGAGCGAGGAAGACGATGACGGAGGCGAGACAGTCACACCGGAGGTGTCATCAGACGAGGATGAGACCGATTACCGGAGCGTCCGGCGGGCTACGCAGGGCCAGGGACGGATAAGCCTCGGAGTCGCGCCGCCGACCGAGGATCCTGTGGACATGAGACGATTCATGGAGGCGGGAGTCGCCACCCTGCGGCGTTTCCAGCAGATTGTGGACGCGCGAAAAGTCGCCGACGCCGAGGCCGCATGGCAGGAGCGTTTGGCTCGGCTGCAAGAGGAGGAGGAAGCATTGTGGGCACCAACAACGGAGCAGCCGGAGCCAAAGCAACCGCTGGCAAGACAGCTACCGCCGACGCCGCAGCCGCCATTGCCGTTGACGCCTCCGCCGACTCGACCACCGCCGCCGCAGCCGTTGTCGCCGCCGCCACGTCAGCCGCCGCCGACGCAGTCACCGCCACCGACACCACCACGGATGACGGTGACGCAGTCACCGATGGAGACCGAGGACGCGCCGGAAGCCCGTGTTTGGAAAGAGGCGGGAGCGAGCGGCTGGAGAACGCCGGACCAGGAGTCACGCGATCCGCGAATACGCGCCCGAGCAGATGGTAAGAGGCCGGAGAAGGAGGTCCCGAGGGAGGAGAGCCCGGGAGAAGCAGACCCGGAGAAGAGGGAGTGGAGCTGGCCTGCACCAGGTGAGGAGCCACCACCACCAAGGCTGCCGAGGCTGACGTCGTCGAGGGAGGTGTCAACGGAAGACTGGCCGCTCCGGGTGGCCGAGGAAGCCGGACGGCAATAACAAACCGTATGCCCGGGTTTTTTATAAACAAAAACAGGCACATTAACAGTCAAAAAAATGGGTGCGGGTATCATCTGCAGCAGCCGTGATAGCGCGCGAGGGGGTGACGCGGGGCCAGACACGCGGGCCGGCATACTACGCGGGGCTGCTGCAGACGCAGGACGGGGAGGCACTCGCAGAATGTAGGCGGGCCTCAGCTGGAAGCGCAGGCTGGCCTCCAGGAGGGCGCGGGGCCAGGGGCAGCCGCCCCGGAGCATGAAGGGGGCATATATGTGTTGGTGGATCTGGAAGCAAGAGAGGATTCGTTAATATGGCGATACGCATGAAAACGTTAGACTTACCTTTCATTGAGCTGCTACACCGAAGCACGTGAGAAAAGAATTTGGATGGGAGCGCCCCGATAGCGACAATCGATCGATAGTATGATCGATAGGATGCTCGTGCGGCCACACTGGGGGCAGCGATCGGCACGAGATGGCAACGTTGGAATATCGACAGTGGCAACGACGCGTTGATATCGATGACAAGAGTTCGGCGATGTGGCCAGGCGGAAAAATGGATGAGCGGTGAATGGAAGGCGGGAGAATTTGAATGTCGAACAGAAGGAGCAGAATAGACAGTAGCACCGGATGGAAGGAACAAGGAAGCTGCCTATACGAAGGACCGCCGGGACCAACAGTTTTTAAAAAACTTCCGAAGGAAGGGGGAGATGTGAGGAGTCTTAAAGCTCCCCACAAATCTCGTGTAGGGGAGCGGCCTAGCAACAGCCGCGATGAAGGGCAAAGCGGAAAGACCGTGAATTAACGGTACCGCATTGGACCTTGGACTCCGTTGGCCAAGGGCGAAGAGGTCGAACGTGCGTGCACAAAGAGGGCGCACCGTGAACGAACGGTACCGCTTTGGACCTTGGACTCGAGCGAGTCAAGGGCAGACAGGCCAAACGGTAACGGTGCGTGAGCAAAGAAGTCGCACCGTGAATCAACGGCACAATACGTGGACCTTGTACCCGAGCGGGCCGTGCGCAAAAAAGGGAAATAACGGGATCCATGCGGCCTATAAATGGTAGGCGCAAGCACGGATGCGGGACAGTTAATGAGACAGAGAGATCGCGTGCGGAAGAAGGCCGAGCGTCGGAGTGTTAACGGAAGGATCTCGGAAGTGTGAACGCGCGGTCAAGCTAGAAGGAAAGGAGCAGTGCAAGCTTCGGGCGGCAAGAAGCCCGAAGGACTCAGAAGGACGAATCACCACAAGCAAGTGGAGATCCTGGGAGTGGAGGAGAAGGATCTGACGTGTCGTAAGGGTCATTGGAGTCAGTGGCCAGCAAAGGTGGTCCCAGGACGAGCGTTGCCTCGCCCCAGGACGATAAACCCTGCACCATAACATCCTAAATCTGTTCCGGCCGGCAGAAAGACCTTCAGAAGGCAAGAACCCGACGTGTCCATAAGGGTCAGTGGAGTCAGTGGTCGGTATAGGTGGTCCCAGGACGAGCGTTGCCTCGCCCCAGGACGATACACCCTGCCCCATAACATCCTAGTCCCGGCCGGGCCGACTCGTCGTCCACGTCAAGGAGCAAGCAGTACCACGGAGGCAAGGCGTTGCAAGAGAAGCGCCGCAGGAGTAGTGAGATCTCCAAAGATATAATATAAGAAACAGCAGAATAAACGGCTATATTAAGAACCCGTTGCTTTTCCTTGGTCGGGCAATCACACAAATCATAAATTTGTTGGGACGAACGCACAAACTCTCTGATCTAGCCGCTGCAATCAGTAGCGAGCGAAATAAAGAAAATCAGTTCGTTACAAGATATTGACACTATTTATAAATTAAAACAAGCATCAATGGAGCTAGGACTTTATGATGCCACTCCAGAAAATTACCGTCCAAATAGATCAGAAGTGAACAAACGTAGGAACAGGGAAAACTATAATCAAAATAACAATCAAAAATATTACAGTAATAAAAATCACAATTATAATATGAATCAGAACAATAATACACAACCACCTCAAAATTCGAACCAAGAGACCGGCGCCGGGGAACAGCCCGGGGCGATATGGAGTAGGGATTCCGATTCCTACCTCCAGCTCCTGGCGTCGACCCTGGTGTCGCGATCTCCATCCCCGGGAAGTGTGGAGGACCCGGAGGAAATTCCGGACGTCGAACTCGAGGACGACCAACCGATGGCGGAGACGGAGGGCGCGGCCGAGGTCATCACCCTCTCCTCGGAGAGCGAGGAAGACGATGACGGAGGCGAGTCGGTCACACCGGAGGTGTCATCAGACGAGGATGAGACCGATTACCGGAGCGTCCGGCGGGCTACGCAGGGCCAGGGACGGATAAGCCTCGGAGTCGCGCCGCCGACCGAGGATCCTGCGGACATGAGACGATTCATGGAGGCGGGAGTCGCCACCCTGCGGCGTTTCCAGCAGATTGTGGACGCGCGAAAAGTCGCCGACGCCGAGGCCGCATGGCAGGAGCGTTTGGCTCGGCTGCAAGAGGAGGAGGAAGCATTGTGGGCACCAACAACGGAGCAGCCGGAGCCAAAGCAACCGCTGGCAAGACAGCTACCGCCGACGCCGCAGCCGCCATTGCCGTTGACGCCTCCGCCGACTCGACCACCGCCGCCGCAGCCGTTGTCGCCGCCGCCACGTCAGCCGCCGCCGACGCAGTCACCGCCACCGACACCACCACGGATGACGGTGACGCAGTCACCGATGGAGACCGAGGACGCGCCGGAAGCCCGTGTTTGGAAAGAGGCGGGAGCGATCGGCTGGAGAACGCCGGACCAGGAGTCACGCGATCCGCGAATACGCGCCCGAGCAGATGGTAAGAGGCCGGAGAAGGAGGTCCCGAGGGAGGAGAGCCCGGGAGAAGCAGACCCGGAGAAGAGGGAGTGGAGCTGGCCTGCACCAGGTGAGGAGCCACCACCACCAAGGCTGCCGAGGCTGACGTCGTCGAGGGAGGTGCCAACGGAAGACTGGCCGCTCCGGGTGGCCGAGGAAGCCGGACGGCAATAACAAACCGTATGCCCGGGTTTTTTATAAACAAACACAGGCACATTAACAGTCAAAAAAATGGGTGCGGGTATCATCTGCAGCAGCCGTGATAGCGCGCGAGGGGGTGACGCGGGGCCAGACACGCGGGCCGGCATACTACGCGGGGCTGCTGCAGGCGCAGGACGGGGAGGCACTCGCAGAATGTAGGCGGGCGTCAGCTGGAAGCGCAGGCTGGCCTCCAGGAGGGCGCGGGGCCAGGGGCAGCCGCCCCGGAGCATGAAGGGGGCATATATGTGTTGGTGGATCTGGAACCAAGAGAGGATTCGTTAATATGGCGATACGCATGAAAACGTTAGACTTACCTTTCATTGAGCTGCTACACCGAAGCACGTGAGAAAAGAATTGGGATGGGAGCGCCCCGATAGCGACAATCGATCGATAGTATGATCGATAGGATGCTCGTGCGGCCACACTGGGGGCAGCGATCGGCACGAGATGGCAACGCCGGAATATCGACAGTGGCAACGACGCGTTGATATTGATGACAAGAGTTCGGCGATGTGGCCAGGCGGAAAAATGGATGAGCGGTGAATGGAAGGCGGGAGAATTTGAATGTCGAACAGAAGGAGCAGAATAGACAGTAGCACCGGATGGAAGCACCTATACGAAGGACCGCCGGGACCAACAGTTTTTAAAAAACCGAAGGAAGGGGGAGATGTGAGGAGTCTTAAAGCTCCCCACAAATCTCGTGTAGGGGAGCGGCCTAGCAACAGCCGCGATGAAGGGCAAAGCGGAAAGACCGTGAATTAACGGTACCGCATTGGACCTTGGACTCCGTTGGCCAAGGGCGAAGAGGTCGAACGTGCGTGCACAAAGAGGGCGCACCGTGAACGAACGGTACCGCTTTGGACCTTGGACTCGAGCGAGTCAAGGGCAGACAGGCCAAACGGTAACGGTGCGTGAGCAAAGAAGTCGCACCGTGAATCAACGGCACAATACGTGGACCTTGTACCCGAGCGGGCCGTGCGCAAAAAAGGGAAATAACGGGATCCATGCGGCCTATAAATGGTAGGCGCAAGCACGGATGCGGGACAGTTAATGAGACAGAGAGATCGCGTGCGGAAGAAGGCCGAGCGTCGGAGTGTTAACGGAAGGATCTCGGAAGTGTGAACGCGCGGTCTAGTTAGAAGGAATGGAGCAGTGCAAGCTTCGGGCGGCAAGAAGCCCGAAGGACTCAGAAGGACGAATCACCAGATCCTGGGAGTGGAGGAGAAGGATCTGACGTGTCGTAAGGGTCATTGGAGTCAGTGGCCAGCAAAGGTGGTCCCAGGACGAGCGTTGCCTCGCCCCAGGACGATAAACCCTGCACCATAACATCCTAAATCTGTTCCGGCCGGCAGAAGGACCTTCAGAAGGCAAGAACCCGACGTGTCCATAAGGGTCAGTGGAGTCAGTGGTCGGTATAGGTGGTCCCAGGACGAGCGTTGCCTCGCCCCAGGACGATACACCCTGCCCCATAACATCCTAGTCCCGGCCGGGCCGACTCGTCGTCCACGTCAAGGAGCAAGCAGTACCACGGAGGCAAGGCGTTGCAAGAGAAGCGCCGCAGGAGTAGTGAGATCTCCAAAGATATAATATAAGAAACAGCAGAATAAACGGCTATATTAAGAACCCGTTGCTTTTCCTTGGTCGGGCAATCACACAAATCATAAATTTGTTGGGACGAACGCACAAACTCTCTGATCTAGCCGCTGCAATCAGTAGCGAGCGAAATAAAGAAAATCAGTTCGTTACAAGATATTGACACTATTTATAAATTAAAACAAGCATCAATGGAGCTAGGACTTTATGATGCCACTCCAGAAAATTACCGTCCAAATAGATCAGAAGTGAACAAACGTAGGAACAGGGAAAACTATAATCAAAATAACAATCAAAAATATTACAGTAATAAAAATCACAATTATAATATGAATCAGAACAATAATACACAACCACCTCAAAATTCGAACCAAGAGACCGGCGCCGGGGAACAGCCCGGGGCGATATGGAGTAGGGATTCCGATTCCTACCTCCAGCTCCTGGCGTCGACCCTGGTGTCGCGATCTCCATCCCCGGGAAGTGTGGAGGACCCGGAGGAAATTCCGGACGTCGAACTCGAGGACGACCAACCGATGGCGGAGACGGAGGGCGCGGCCGAGGTCATCACCCTCTCCTCGGAGAGCGAGGAAGACGATGACGGAGGCGAGACGGTCACACCGGATGTGTCATCAGACGAGGATGAGACCGATTACCGGAGCGTCCGGCGGGCTACGCAGGGCCAGGGACGGATAAGCCTCGGAGTCGCGCCGCCGACCGAGGATCCTGCGGACATGAGACGATTCATGGAGGCGGGAGTCGCCACCATGCGGCGTTTCCAGCAGATTGTGGACGCGCGAAAAGTCGCCGACGCCGAGGCCTGGAGCATGGCAGGAGCGTTTGGCTCGGCTGCAAGAGGAGGAGGAAGCATTGTGGGCACCAGCAACGGAGCAGCCGGAGCCAAAGCAACCGCTGGCAAGACAGCTACCGCCGACGCCGCAGCCGCCATTGCCGTTGACGCCTCCGCCGACTCGACCACCGCCGCCGCAGCCGTTGTCGCCGCCGCCACGTCAGCCGCCGCCGACGCAGTCACCGCCACCGACACCACCACGGATGACGGTGACGCAGTCACCGATGGAGACCGAGGACGCGCTGGAAGCCCGTGTTTGGAAAGAGGCGGGAGCGATCGGCTGGAGAACGCCGGACCAGGAGTCACGCGATCCGAGAAAAAGCGCCCGAGCAGATGGTAAGAGGCCGGAGAAGGAGGTCCCGAGGGAGGAGAGCCCGGGAGAAGCAGACCCGGAGAAGAGGGAGTGGAGCTGGCCTGCACCAGGTGAGGAGCCACCACCACCAAGGCTGCCGAGGCTGACGTCGTCGAGGGAGGTGCCAACGGAAGACTGGCCGCTCCGGGTGGCCGAGGAAGCCGGACGGCAATAACAAACCGTATGCCCGGGTTTTTTATAAACAAACACAGGCACATTAACAGTCAAAAAAATGGGTGCGGGTATCATCTGCAGCAGCCGTGATAGCGCGCGAGGGGTGACGCGGGGCCAGACACGCGGGCCGGCATACTACGCGGGGCTGTTGCAGACGCAGGACGGGGAGGCACTCGCAGAATGTAGGCGGGCCTCAGCTGGAAGCGCAGGCTGGCCTCCAGGAGGGCGCGGGGCCAGGGGCAGCCGCCCCGGAGCATGAAGGGGGCATATATGTGTTGGTGGATCTGGAAGCAAGAGAGGATTCGTTAATATGGCGATACGCATGAAAACGTTAGACTTACCTTTCATTGAGCTGCTACACCGAAGCACGTGAGAAAAGAATTGGGATGGGAGCGCCCCGATAGCGACAATCGATCGATAGTATGATCGATAGGATGCTCGTGCGGCCACACTGGGGGCAGCGATCGGCACGAGATGGCAACGCCGGAATATCGACAGTGGCAACGACGCGTTGATATCGATGTAAGAGTTCGGCGATGTGGCCAGGCGGAAAAATGGATGAGCGATGAATGGAAGGCGGGAGAATTTGAATGTGGAACAGAAGGAGCAGAATAGACAGTAGCACCGGATGGAAGGAACAAGGAAGCTGCCTATACGAAGGACCGCCGGGACCAACAGTTTTTAAAAAACTTCCGAAGGAAGGGGGAGATGTGAGGAGTCTTAAAGCTCCCCACAAATCTCGTGTAGGGGAGCGGCCTAGTAACAGCCGCGATGAAGGGTAAAGCGGAAAGACCGTGAATTAACGGTACCGCATTGGACCTTGGACTCCGTTGGCCAAGGGCGAAGAGGTCGAACGTGCGTGCACAAAGAGGGCGCACCGAGAACGAACGGTACCGCTTTGGACCTTGGACTCGAGCGAGTCAAGGGCAGACAGGTCAAACGGTAACGGTGCGTGAGCAAAGAAGTCGCACCGTGAATCAACGGCACAATACGTGGACCTTGTACCCGAGCGGGCCGTGCGCAAAAAAGGGAAATAACGGGATCCCTGCGGCCTATAAATGGTAGGCGCAAGCACGGATGCGGGACAGTTAATGAGACAGAGAGATCGCGTGCGGAAGAAGGCCGAGCGTCGGAGTGTTAACGGAAGGATCTCGGAAGTGTGAACGCGCGGTCAAGCTAGAAGGAAAGGAGCAGTGCAAGCTTCGGGCGGCAAGAAGCCCGAAGGACTCAGAAGGACGAAGGACGAAGAAGGACAAGCAAGTGGAGATCCTGGGAGTGGAGGAGAAGGATCTGACGTGTCGTAAGGGTCATTGGAGTCAGTGGCCAGCAAAGGTGGTCCTAGGACGAGCGTTGCCTCGCCCCAGGACGATAAACCCTGCACCATAACATCCTAAATCTGTTCTGGCCGGCAGAAGGACCTTCAGAAGGAAAGGCAAGAACCCGACGTGTCCATAAGGGTCAGTGGAGTCAGTGGTCGGTATAGGTGGTCCCAGGACGAGCGTTGCCTCTCCCCAGGACGATACACCCTGCCACATAACATCCTAAACCCAGACCGACCGGCGGGTGGTCTTCCAGAGGAGACGACTGCGACGTAGCGGGTTCGAGAAGGACAGTGGAGTCAGTGGTCGATACCGGTGGTCGCAGGACGAGCGTTGCCTCGCCCCAGGACGATACACCGTGCCCCATAACATCCTAGTCCCGGCCGGGCCAACTCGTCGTCCACGTCAAGGAGCAAGCAGTACCACGGAGGCAAGGCGTTGCAAGAGAAGCGCCGTAGGAGTAGTGAGATCTCCAAAAATATAATATAAGAAACAGCAGAATAAACGGCTATATTAAGAACCCGTTGCTTTTCCTTGGTCGGGCAATCACACAAATCATAAATTTGTTGGGACGAACGCACAAACTCTCTGATCTACCCGCTGCAATCAGCGGAGAGGCGGGAGGCGGGAGAATTTGAATGTCGAACAGAAGGAGCAGAATAGACAGTAGCACCGGATGGAAGGAACAAGGAAGCTGCCTATACGAAGGACCGCCGGGACCAACAGTTTTTAAAAAACCGAAGGAAGGGGGAGATGTGAGGAGTCTTAAAGCTCCCCACAAATCTCGTGTAGGGGAGCGGCCTAGCAACAGCCGCGATGAAGGGCAAAGCGGAAAGACCGTGAATTAACGGTACCGCATTGGACCTTGGACTCCGTTGGCCAAGGGCGAAGAGGTCGAACGTGCGTGCACAAAGAGGGCGCACCGTGAACGAACGGTACCGCTTTGGACCTTGGACTCGAGCGAGTCAAGGGCAGACAGGCCAAACGGTAACGGTGCGTGAGCAAAGAAGTCGCACCGTGAATCAACGGCACAATACGTGGACCTTGTACCCGAGCGGGCCGTGCGCAAAAAAGGGAAATAACGGGATCCATGCGGCCTATAAATGGTAGGCGCAAGCACGGATGCGGGACAGTTAATGAGACAGAGAGATCGCGTGCGGAAGAAGGCCGAGCGTCGGAGTGTTAACGGAAGGATCTCGGAAGTGTGAACGCGCGGTCTAGTTAGAAGGAAAGGAGCAGTGCAAGCTTCGGGCGGCAAGAAGCCCGAAGGACTCAGAAGGACGAATCACCACAAGCAAGTGGAGATCCTGGGAGTGGAGGAGAAGGATCTGACGTGTCGTAAGGGTCATTGGAGTCAGTGGCCAGCAAAGGTGGTCCCAGGACGAGCGTTGCCTCGCCCCAGGACGATAAACCCTGCACCATAACATCCTAAATCTGTTCCGGCCGGCAGAAGGACCTTCAGAAGGCAAGAACCCGACGTGTCCATAAGGGTCAGTGGAGTCAGTGGTCGGTATAGGTGGTCCCAGGACGAGCGTTGCCTCGCCCCAGGACGATACACCCTGCCCCATAACATCCTAGTCCCGGCCGGGCCGACTCGTCGTCCACGTCAAGGAGCAAGCAGTACCACGGAGGCAAGGCGTTGCAAGAGAAGCGCCGCAGGAGTAGTGAGATCTCCAAAGATATAATATAAGAAACAGCAGAATAAACGGCTATATTAAGAGCCCGTTGCTTTTCCTTGGTCGGGCAATCACACAAATCATAAATTTGGTGGGACGAACGCACAAACTCTCTGAGCTAGCCGCTGCAATCAGTAGCGAGCGAAATAAAGAAATTCAGTTCTTTACAAGATATTGACACTATTAATAAATTAAAACAAGCATCAATGGAGCTAGGACTTTATGATGCCACTCCAGAAAATTACCGTCCAAATAGATCAGAAGTGAACGTAGGAACAGGGGAAACTATAATCAAAATAACAATCAAAAATATTACAGTAATAAAAATCACAATTATAATAATTATTATCCATCCCCGGGAAGTGTGGAGGACCCGGAGGAAATTCCGGACGTCGAACTCGAGGACGACCAACCGATGGCGGAGACGGAGGATGAGACCGCGCGGATGGCCAGGGCACGGATGGCTTATAAGTGGATAAGCCTCGGAGTCGCGCCGCCGACCGAGGATCCTGTGGACATGAGACGATTCATGGAGGCGCGAGTCGCCACCCTGCGGCGTTTCCAGCAGATGGTGGACGCGCGAAAGGTCGCCGACGCCGAGGCCGCATGGCAGGAGCGGTTGGCTCGGCTGCAAGAGGAGGAGGAAGCATTGTGGGCACCAACAACGGAGCAGCCGGAGCCAACGCAGCCGCTGGCAAGACAGCTACCGCCGACGCCGCAGCCGCCATTGCCGTTGACGCAGTCACCGATGGAGACCGAGGACACGCCGGAAGCCCGTGTTTGGGAAGAGACGGGAGCGATCGGCTGGAGAACGCCGGACCAGGAGTCACGCGATCCGCGAATACGCGCCCGAGCAGATGGTAAGAGGCCGGAGAAGGAGGTCCCGAGGGAGGAGAGCCCGGGAGAAGCCGACCCGGAGAAGAGGGAGTGGCCTGCACCAGGTGAGGAGCCACCACCACCAAGGCTGCCGAGGCTGACGTCGTGCAGAAGCGCGGGCAGAATTGGAGGGAGGTGCCAACGGAAGACTGGCCGCTCCGGGTGGCCGAGGAAGCGGCTCGACAAGGGGCACGGAAGCGAAGAGTGCACTGGGCCAAGTTATTCGAGCTTGGCGGGCAGCGCTACCGCCTTAAGGTACGGAGGGGCGGGGAGGTAAGGGTAGCAGTCGCCGAATAAAGAAAGCCGGGCGGCAATAACAAACCGTATGCCTGGGTTTTTTATAAACAAACACAGGCACATTAACAGTCAAAAAAATGGGTGCGGGTATCATCTGCAGCAGCCGTGATAGCGCGCGAGGGGGTGACGCGGGGCCAGGCACGCGGGCCGGCATACGACGCGGGGCTGCTGCGGGCGCATGACGGGGAGGCACTCAGCTGGAAGCGCAGGCAGGCCTCCAGGAGGGCGCGGGGCCAGGGGCAGCCGCCCCGGAGCATGAAGGGGGCATACATGTGTTGGTGGATCTGGAAGCAAGAGAGGATTCGTTAATATGGCGATAAGCAAGAAAACATTAGACTTACCTTTCATTGAGCTGCTACACCGAAGCACGTGAGAAAAGAATTGGGATGGGAGCGCCCCGATAGCGACAATCGATCGATAGTATGATCGATAGGATGCTCGTGCGGCCAAACTGGAGGTAGCGATAGGCACGAGATGGCAACGCCGGAATATCGACAGTGGCAGCGACGCGTTTATATCGATAACAATAGTTCGGCGATTTGGCCAGGCGGAAAAATGGATGAGCGGTGAATGGAAGGCGGGAGAATTTGAATGTCGAACAGAAGGAGCAGAATAGACAGTAGCACCGGATGGAAGGAACAAGGAAGCTGCCTATACTAAGGGACACCGGGGCGGAGGGCCGCCGGGGGAGATGTGAGGAGTCTTAAAGCTCCCCACAAATCTCGTGTAGGGGAGCGGCCTAGCAACAGCCGCAATGAAGGGCAAAGCGGAAAGACCGTGAATTTACGGTACCGCATTGGACCTTGGACTCCGTTGGCGAAGGGCGAAGAGGTCGAACGGTAACGGTGCGTGCACAAAGAGGACGCACTGTGAACTAACGGTACCGCTTTGGACCTTGGCCTCCAGGGAGTCAAGGGTAGAGAGGTCAAACGGTAACGGTGCATGAGCAAAGAGGACGCACCGTGAATCAACGGCACAATACGTGGACCTTGTACTCGAGCGGGCCGTGCGCAAAAAAGGGAAATAACGGGATCAGTGCGGCCTATAAAGGGTAGGCGCGAGCACGGATGCGGGTCAGTTAATGAGACAGAGAGATCGCGGAAGGAGGCCGAGCGTCGGAGTGTTAACGGAAGGATCTCGGAAGTGTGAACGCGTGGTAAATCTAGAAGGAAAGGAGCAGTGCAAGCATCGGGCGGCAAGAAGCCCGAAGGACTCAGAAGGACGAATCACCACAAGCAAGTGGAGATCCTGGGAGTGGAGGAGAAGGATCTGACGTGTCGTAAGGATTATTGGAGTCAGTTTCCAGCAAAGGTGGTCCCAGGACGAGCGTTGCCACGCCCAAGGATGATATATCCTGCACCATAACATCCTAACTCCGTTCCGGCCGCCAGAAGGACCTTCAGAAGGAAAGTCAAGAACCCGACGTGTCCATAAGGGTCAGTGGAGTCAGTGGTCGGTACCGGTGGTCCCAGGACGAGCGTTGCCTCACCCCAGGACGATACACCCTACCCCATAACATCCTAGTCCCGGCCGGGCCGACTCGTCGTCCACGTCAAGGAGCAAGCAGTATCACGGAGGCAAGGCGATGCGAAAAAAGCGCCGCAGGAGTAGTGAGATAAATAATAAACAGCAGAGTAAACGGCTATATTAAGAACCCGTTGCTTTTCCTTGGTCGGGCAAACACACAAACTCTCTGAGCTATCCGCTGCAATCAGTAGCGAGCGAAATAAAGAAAATCAGTTCGTTACAAGATATTGACACTATTTATAAATTAAAACAAGCATCAATGGAGCTAGTACTTTATGATGCCACTCCAGAAAATTACCGTCCAAATAGATCAGAAGTGAACAAACGTAGGAACAGGGGAAACAAATAATTAAAATAACAATCAAAAATATTACAGTAATAAAAATCACAGTTATAATAATTATTATCCTGGCATGAATCAGAACAATAATACACAACCACCTCAAAATTCGAACCAAGAGACCGGCGCCGGGGAACAGCCCGGGGCGATATGGAGTAGGTATTCCGATTCCTACCTCCAGCTCCTGGCGTCACCCCTGGTGTCGCGATCTTCATCCCCGGGAAGTGTGGAGGACTCGGAGGAAATTCCGGACGTCGAACTCGAGGACGACCAACCGATGGCGGAGACGGAGGGCGCGGCCGAGGTCATCACCCTCTCCTCGGAGAGCGAGGAAGACGATGAAGGACGCGAGACGGTCACGCCGGAGGTGTCATCAGACGAGGATGAGAACGCGCGGATGGCCAGGGAACGGATGGCTTACCGGAGCGTCCGGCGGGCTACGCAGGGCCAGGGACGGATAAGCCTCGGAGCGCGCCGCCGACCGGTAAAATGAGACGATTGATGGAGATGGAGATGGTGGACGCGCAAAAGGTCGTTGACGCGGAGGCCGCATGGCAGGAGCGTTTGGGTCGGCTGCAAGAGGAGGAGGAATCATTGTGGGCACCAACAACGGAGCAGCCGCCATTGCCGTTAACGCCGCCGCCGACTCAACCACCGCCGCCGCAGCCGCCGTTGCAGTTGTCGCCGCCGCCACGACAGCCGCCGCCGACGCAGTCACCGCCACCGACACCACCACGGATGACAGTGACGCAGTCACCGATGGAGACCGAGGACGCGCCGGAAGCCCGTGTTTGGGAAGAGGCGGAAGCGATCGGCTGGAGAACGCCTGACCAGGAGTGACGGCCGGAGAAGGTGGTCCCGAGGGAGGAGAGCCCGGGAGAAGCAGACCCGGAGAAGAAGGAGCGGAGCTGGCCTGCACCAGGTGAGGAGGCCACCAAGGCTGCCGAGGCAGACGTCGTGCAGAAGCGCGGCAACTGCCGCCGCGCCCATGCCACTGCAGGCAGGCGTCGGTGGACGGGCGAAGTGGAGGGAGGTGCCAACGGAAGACTGGCCGCTCCGGGTGGCCGAGAAGCGGCTCGACAAGGGGCACGGAAGCGAAGAGTGCACTGGGCCAAGTTATTCGAGCTTGGCGGCAGCGCTACCGCCTTAAGGTACGGAGGGGCGGGGAGGTAAGGGTAGCAGTCGCCGAATAAAGAACGCCGGACGGCAATAACAAACCGTATGCCCGGGTTTTTATAAACAAACACAGGCACAGTAACAGTCAAAAAAATGGGTGCGGTTATCATCTGCAGCAGCCGTGATAGCGCGCGAGGGGGTGACGCGGGGTCAGGCACGCGGGCCGGCATACGACGCGGGCCAGGCACGCGGGCCGGCATACGACGCGGGCCAGGCACGCGGGCCGGCATACGACTCGGGCTGCTGCAGGCGCGGGACGGGGAGGCACTCGCAGAACGTAGGCGGGCCTCAGTTGGAAGCGCAGGCAGGTCTGCAGGGTGGCGCGGGGCCAGGGGCAGCCGCCCCGGAGCATGAAGGGGGCATACATGTGTTGGTGGAGCTGGAAGAAAGAGAGGATTCGTTAATATGGCGATACGCAAGAGAAACGTTAGACTTACCTTTCATAGAGCTGCTACACCAAAAGCACGTGAGAAAAGAATTGGGATGGGAGCGCCCCGATAGCGACAATCGATCGATAGTATGATCGATAGGATGCTCGTGCGGCCACACTGGAGGCAGCGATCGGCACGAGATGGCAACGCCGGAATATCGACAGTGGCAACGACGCGTTGATAACCGATAACAAGAGTTCGGCGATGTGGCCAGGCGGAAAAATGGATGAGCTGTGAATGAAAGGCGGGGAGAATTTGAATGTCGAACAGAAGGAGCTGAATTACAGTAGCACGGATGGAAGTAACAAGGAAGCTGCCTATACGAAGGACACCGGGGCG